>NC_053025.1:141817879-142117879 GCF_003073215.2 Triticum urartu
TAAAAGATGTCCAAGATAGTATATTTATATGTGAAGACCTCTCTTTATTTATTACTTCCTATTAATTGCAACGATGATCAAAACTATGTTTGTCAACTCTCAACAACTTTTATTCATCATACTCTTTCTATGTGAGCTCATTACTCTCCATAAGAGTCACACGATCTCTTTGTTCTTTTTTATTTCTTTCTCTTTTCCTTTATTCACTTAGGATCATGGCAAAATAATCAAGCCCTTGACTCAACACTAATCTTTATTATATAGCTCACGGACTCGATTACATAGACGGATAATAAAGCAAAACTCACAACTAGATCATACTAAGAACTTTTATTCTACTAGATCAAGATATTACCAAAAGGATCAAACTAAGAAAAACGGTAAAGATAAAAGTGATGGTGATACGATACCGGGGCACTCCCCCAAGCTTGGCAGTTGCCAAGTGGAGTGCCCATACCAGATACTCAATTCTTCTTTGTTGGAGGAGACAGTGGTGATTTTGTTGATGGCGTAGGCTTGTCGTCCTTCTTCCAAGGCATAGGCTCACCATCATAGAAGGATGATCGAGTCTCCGGGATCCTCAAATCTGCAGCCAAACTCATCCTTTTGAATCTATATTCATACTCACAGTTTTGGTTTTGCAGGTCATAGATCTGAGCTTGAAGGTGCTCGATTTTCTCATGAAGCTTGAAGATGGTCTCCCCGATGTTGGCGGCATCCAGCTTGTGTTTGTTGGTGAACTCTGCGATCATCATGTAGTTGGAGTTGAGTCCACGCTCCACCATCCCCTGACACTTGAAAACTTGTTGCTCCATTGCTTCGAGCCTCGTCTCCACTCTTCCCTTCCCCTTTGGTCCATCAGCATCACGGATGTGCGGCAACCCATCACGCATCTCAATGGTTTGAGGGTGTCACTGCACCTCCGCGAGGTAAGGGTTGATGACCTTCTCGAAGAACTTGTCCCTGAGAGCACTTGGAGACGTCATGATAATCTAGATCTGTCAGAAAAATAGCTCGAAACAAAGACAGGAGATTTTTGCGTGATACGGGAGTCAAAACCCCCGGGAGGTTATATAATGAATTTTTACCAACCAAAATACGTGTCATGTAAGAAAACGGAGTCCGGAGAGCACACCAGGTGCCCACGAGGTAGGGGCGCGCCCAGTAGGGTAGGACGCGCACTCCACCCTCGTGGGGCCCTCGTGTCCTTTCCGGACTGCTGCTTATTTTTCTAAATATTCCAAAATGGAGAAATATTGCCTTAAAACTGTTTTGGAGTCGGTTTACTTACCGTACCACATACCTATTCCTTTTCAGAGTATGAAACGTTCCGGAAAGTGTCCTTTATGTACTCCTCCGGGGTTACGGTTTCAATAACATTGGTTTCAACATTTATGGGATTACCTAAGATATAGTGTTTGATTCTTTGACCGTTCACCACCTTCGGATTTGTGCCTTCGAAGTTGTTGATATTTATGGCACCGTAACTGCCGTGGAATTGTCACGGCAGATGTCCTAGAACAAGGACTTAGTCGTAGGGCCATCGCACTAGGAAGTTTAAAGGGGTTAATCGGGACAAAGGATACGAGAGGGTTTTATACTAGTTCAGCCCTAGCGATGAAGGTAAAAGCCTACGTCTAGTTGGGATTGATATTGCTGGGGTTTCGATCACTAAGAGGCTCAACTCGCCGGCTTGGTTATCGATTTGTTGTTTCTTTCCCTAAGCCACCACCGGGTCATCCCCTTATATACATGGGTTGACGCCTGGTGGCCTACAGAGTCCCGGCCGGCTCATAATCGTGTCCGGCTCGGTTACTTCCTTTACATGCCTTTCTTTACAAGTTTTTCCTTACATACGGCGGTTTACAATATCGGGCCTTAAGCCACCTCAAGGCCTTTGTGCCTTCTATAAGGTTTAATAAACTATCGTCTTGAATGATTACTGGGCTTCTAGCCTAACCCGCCATTGGGGCTGACCCGGCCCCTCCTGGGCGGGTCATGTCTGATAATAATATCCCCCACATTAGGCCCCAGGTTGACTTTGAATTTCATTCTTTGTCAATCTTCAATACTTAGACCAAAATCCATCTTCTTATCTTCGCTGAAGTTTTTGTAACCCGCCATGACGTCATCTCTTGAAAACGCAAAAAACTTTCATGACGTCATCTCCCAATGGATCTTTTATCTTTAATGCTTCCCGAGAATCGAGCCGTCTGTGTAGCTAGATAACCATTATTCGGCTCTCCTTGATTTTCGCGCTTGTCTATTTGCATCTTTCCCTTATAAATAGGCACGCCTCGGCCTTCCTCATTCTCCTCTCTCGCTCCATTTTCTTCCTCTTGCGCACCCCCTGCTGCTCGAGCTTTGCCGCCGCCGCGCTTCACCTCCGTCTCCGTCGACGTTGGCCGTTGCATCAACGTGAACCGATCCAGAGAACAGCAGCGACCTCCGCAGAAGACCTATGACTGTAAGTTCTCTTCTTTTCACTTCTCAGATCCGCACTTAGGGTTTCCAGATTCTTTTGTGTTCTTTCGAGTTCATCGTAGTCCCTTGTAGTTTTTCCACTGCAGGCCTCTTCTTGATCCAAATATATATATATATATACACACACATAAACACTATTCCGATCACGGGATCAGAATAATATTCTGATCACAACCTGAACTTCCTGAGTAACGCGCCTGAACTTCCCTCTGTACAAACCCGAACTTCGAGCTATCTTCGCAACCGTGGCTTCCGCCGCGAATTAGTCCGGTCGGTAGTGTTGTGTGGGATGTGACTGTAATCCAGATACTCATACCTGCATCTAAATGCTCGTTTTGATTCGTAATTTTGCATTTTGGCGGATTCACTCTCGGGGCGGATGAACTCGTGTCTGTTTATAAGTTTAATGCATTCAGTGGATGTTCTGGAACCTCTAACATGATGGTAATTTGGTTTAAGTACGAGTTTTGTGGGCAATTTGTCTTTAATTTCAACGGATTTGATTTGAGGCTCTGTGTTCTTCGTCCGCGGGAGTAGTTCCGCCACTTCTGTAGATTTGTTATTTTTATTTGAGTATAGAGGGCGGATTTGATTGCAGTAGTGAGATTGGACCATTCATGCATTGTTAATTCCATCGGGAAGGCGAATACACCGCTGAAATCGGGCGATTGGATCTCGTGTCCGCCCGTGCTAGTTTTCGGTTCTTCAATGAGACAACTTGGTTTGATTTATCGTTTTGATGTCAGGGCGCAATATGATATCGTTCGAGGTCGCGGCCTGAGAAGGTGTAGTCACCCAAGTGATTAAATCTGAAAAGCAAATTCGATAATGCATTTTTCAGTGATTCTACTATCTGTGTTACAGAGTTGGACTTCTGCACCTTTTGTGGTTGAACTTCCCTCGTTTTAATTCATGTTTTTTGGTTGATGCTGCAATACGATATGTTCCGTTGGTGTTGTTATAAAAATTTTGTGTATGTTTTTTTTGTTTTTCAGAGTACTCATATACGTAAAAGTGGAGGTGGTCCATAGATACACAAATCATCATTTTTATATTTATTCTGTCTTCGGGGCTAGTTTTTTGGATTATCCACATTCTGTGGTAGTAATTGGACTTCTATGCTATGAGTGATTGAACTTCCTGATTTCCACATTGCAAGGTGGTGCAACATCGCGCTCTATTTTTTGTTTTTTTGTTTTTTTGTAATTTTCAGTTTTCTAATTTGGGTTTTAGTTTGTTCCATGGCAACTATGGGATTATTCCCAAATACGCATGCACACCTTACTTATTTTTTGTAACACGTTTGCATACTTCAAACAGTGGTAGAACTTCAGTTTGTGTTTAACGTGAACTTACAAGATTTTTGCTTCTGTGTAATTTGTCTTTTCTACATGTTCATTTGATGTTTTTTCCAAACGCCGAACTTCTGTGTTTTTACAGCTTGAACTTACCTTTATTTAGAAACATTTTATTAGTTAACTTACGCCTTGTGCATTTTGTTTCTTCGACACTAAACATTATTATTCCTCAGGTGCTTCTTTCTTGGTTTTTTATGTCACAGCAAAATTTTTCTTGAATGCAGGTTCATCTTTTTGACATTGATATTCCAGGACAGATTACATTCCAAAAATCAAAAACCCTTAGTAGTTTTCTTCTGCAATTTGTTGTAACTAGTGTGTAAGTGTGGAGCTGGGTCACAAGCACTATCTTCAGTAGGATCTGGACTTCTTTTTTATTAATGCTTGAACTTCTGGTTTTGGAGATTTGCACTCCACATTGGAAGGCGAAGGTGCATGATGCTCTATATTTTGTTTGTTTGGTTTTCTTTGTAATTTTTAATTCTAAAATCCTAGCGCGCAGCAATGCGGTAGCGCGAGACCGAGCAGGGGGGAGGGGGGTCGGGACCCCCCTCCCCTCCCCCTGCAAGGCCGAGACAAGAATGAGCCGGAGCAGGCGATGACGCGGCGTGCCGCATCGTCGCATGCGGAGGCGAGTCCATCACATCTGTGACCCCACTATCTATCTTAGGGTTTTTAGGGTTTAGGGTGCGTGCGGTGGGGGTGGAAACAGAATAACCGCATTGAGTCCCATCAAATCCTAGCGCGCAGCAATGCGGTAGCGCGAGGCCGAGTAGGGGGGAGGGGGGTCGGGACCCCCTCCCCTCCCCCTGCGAGGCCGAGACAGGTACGAGCCGGAGCAGGCGACGACGCGGCGTGTCGCGTCGTCGCATGCAGAGGTGAGTCCGTCACATCCGTGACCCCACTATCTATCTTAGGGTTTTTAGGGTTTAGGGTGCGTACGGTGAGGGTGGAAACAGAATAACCGCATTGCGTCCTGTCAAATCCTAGTGCGCAGCAATGCGGTAGCGCGAGGCCGAGCAGGGGGAGAGGGGGGTCGGGACCCCCCACCCCTCCCCCTGCGAGGCCGAGACAGGAACGAGCCGGAGCAGGCGACGACGCGGCGTGCCGCGTCGTCGCATGCGGAGGCGAGTCCGTCACATCCGTGACCCCACTATCTATCTTAGGGTTTTTAGGGTTTAGGGTGCGTGCAGTGGGGGTGGAAACAGAATAACCGCATTGCGTCCTGTCAAATCCTAGCGCACAACAATGCGGTAGTGCGAGGCCGAGAAGGGGGGGGTCGGGACCCCCTCCCCTCCCCCTGCGAGGCCAAGACAGGAACGAGCCAGAGCAGGCGATGACGCGGCGTGCCGCGTCATCGCATGCGGAGGCGAGTCCGTCACATCCGTGACCCCACTATCTATCTTAGGGTTTTTAGGGTTTAGGGTGCATGCGGTGGGGGTGGAAATAGAATAACCGCATTGCGTCCTGTCAAATCCTAGCGCACAGCAATGCGGTAGCGCGAGGCCGAGCAGGGGGGAGGGGGGTCGGGACCCCCCTCCCCTCTCCCTACGAGGCCGAGACAGGAATGAGCCGGAGCAAGCGACGACACGGCATGCCGCGTCATCGGATGCGGAGGCGTGTCCGTCACATCCATGACCCCACTATCTATCTTAGGGTTTTTAGGGTTTAGGGTGAACTTCATCTGTTTTTGTAGTTGAACTTCTTCTTTTTGTTTCTTTATGGTTTATTTATTCTTATTCCTTTACTTCTTTTATTAGGGTACTTGAACTTCTGTTCTTTATTTTTTGAACTTCTTTTCTCTTGTTTTTTAGGGGCATATTTATGTATGTATGTTTCTTCCTTTAGTACTGTATTTGACATCTATTTTTGGTTTTGAGGATATCAGCTGTGCTGTTTTGTGATCTTATCTCATTATAATAGATGCATTCAAATGGTGCATTTATTTATCTACACATGTATTTACTATTTTAGCTATTGGGGGGTAAACTTGTAAATTCAGTGGCGCTGCAAGTCCCACGACAGAGAGGCATTAAGTGAGCATCTGCCTCGCGACCACCTGTCAGAAAACTCCTCTCCCCTTGTCGCTCGCTCTCTCCCCCCTCTCCGTCGCTCCACTGCCTTCCTCTCCTCCAACTCCACCCGATTTCTCCGTCCCTGTCCCCTGCCCTCGTGCTGGAGTAACCGGCGCACGCCCCCGCTCCTATTTCTCCCCCACGCCCCGCTCTCTCTCGCCCAGCCCGCTCTCTTCTGATCTGAAGCGAGGGTGGCAACTACCTGCGCGGTTGCAAGGTGCGCGTGGCGTCGTGGGGAGTGGAAGAACCGACGCGGATTCGTGCATGCGAGAGTCGTCTGGAGAGGTACAAGTGCTACCCCCTCCTAATGCTTGCTTCTAGTTTCACCAGATCTGTCGAGGCCTGCCTATTTCTTCTATGTGCTCTCGCGTCCTCCTCCCCCCCTTCTTCTGATGGTTTGGTGGTAGATTAGGTAGGGTTCTTGTCCGTGTGGTGGTTGGATTTCAATTCCCCGTGGTCAGATTTGTTTATGAGATGCTTGTGTGTGCTATTTGTCCCTTCATACTTGTGTGGATTTCATTTCCCCTTTGTTGATTTTAGCTGTCAGATGAATGCAAGAGAGGGTGTGGTGTGATGGATGGTTGATGCTGGATCTGATGTATTTAATTGCATTAGGGCTGTGGATTTCGAAGTCTAGATTATGTCTGTGACATTGTATTTAGTTTATGGATACATTTTTTTGTTGTGCTTGCCTAGATGTGCTACTGTTCATCCTTTGTTGGTATGTTCTGGTTGTTTCATCCTAGGGTTTGATTCAGTTTCTTTTTGTATTTTGTTGTATGATATTGTACTTGCTAACTATATGCAATCAATCCCCTATTTTTAGCAGGTTGTTCTAGTGTTTGGAGTTGCATTCATCAGGGCGGCTGTGTTGTCATGGCTTCAAAACCTTCTCCAGGTATCTTAATGTAGTTGTATCTTGTATTTTAAATAGCATTATTCTCATATATGTCTGCCCATATCTTCACTTAGTATTCATGTTGGACTGCGATTCTTAAAAGTGTGAACTTCTAGGAAGGGTTATGTGTATGCTTTTTACCATTAGTTTGAGTTAGTAGAGTGTTTGCTTACTTTGTAGTTGATGATTTTGCAGGTGAAACTTTGTCACCAAGTTTTGTTGGACTTCCCAGATGTTTCATTTTTGTATTTTATATCTTTGTTTTTTTGTTATCATGTTGATGGCATTGATATTTAGTTTGCCTGTGAAATACTGTTTGTGGTCATGCTACATCTTTTTTATGTGCTACTTGCTTGGGTCACATAGTTGAACTTCTTGTTTTAATTATTGTTTGATTGTAATGAAATTTGGTTGAACTTCTGTTATGCACATTTTATTTTACTGCTTTGTTATGTATCGTTGAACTTCTGGACATTCATGATATATGTAGTAGCCCCTCTACTGTAGATTGTCTTTATATTTAGTTTGTAGATTTTTAGTTTGTTTTTTGTGTTTACTGCTTTGTTAGGTATTGTTGAACTTCTGGTTATTGGACATTGTTGTAAAAGTTGAAGTACCATTGGTGTAGGATTGCGGATTAGAACTCATCTGCCTTTTCTACTTGCATTTTTTGTAGTTGGTGATGAGTTGAATAGTTCTGAAAAATGCCTGCGATCAAGATGGAGCTTCAGAGGTTAATACTGATTCTCCAATATCTGATGCGGCTATATCACCCATTATCCCTTTGACTGTGATTGCCGAGGTTGCTTCGAGCCTTGAGAATTTTTCAAGCCTTGAGGATCTTGCTTCTGCAGCTCTTGCTTCACCTAGTATGTGAAACCCTTTTTCTTTTCATTTTAAAGTTTTGAGCCATGTTTTTTAGCTTGTTCTTGTCGTTTGTTTTTGTTTTTGTTCCTGACTTTTTTTTATTTTTTGCTTTGATTTTTTGTGTTCTTTGCAGATGTGTCCACAGAGGAGGAAGCTGTGAACACCATCAACGATGGTTTATCTGAGTTGGGTTTATTAGAAACCCCTGCTGCTGCTGAGGAGGTGGCTCCGTCAGTCAAAGTTTGTGATTTCGTTCCGGATCCTTTGTGCTCTCTTCAGATGTTAGAGACGCAGTCGCAGTCTGTTGATGGCACTGAACCTGTCACGCAACCCGAGGATGTGCCTTTTCAGCTTCTCCTGGAGGACCAACGTAAGAGGAAGAAGCAAGAAAATTTTGACAAGAAGAGGGCGGCCCGCCTTGAGAAAGGTTCTAATGTTCCTGGATCTGTTCATGCGGCTGAGCTCACTGTTGAGGAAGACGTGTCGTGTGGTAGTGATGGCACGGTTGTCCCTATTAAGAAGAAAATCAAGAAGACTACTGCGAGGAAGCTAGTAGTTGGTGAAGTTACTCCTCGGAGGAGCCCACGTGTTTCAAGGCCTGCAGAAGTTGTTGAAGATGAAGGGTTAGGCCTTGGTGGTACACCACGCCGTAGTCCTCGTGTGCTTGCCACTGCCGCGCCTACACGTTCTCCGCTTGGTGCTGGTGCATCTGGTAAGGGGAAGAAATGCGGCATGAAGCGCAAGGTTCCACCTGCAAAGGTCAACAAGGGTGTGAAGAAGCATTCTCGTGTTAATCTAGAGGACAAGGATGATGCTGATTTCAATGTTGATGACGAGGACGACGTCGATGATGATGCTGCCGCTAATCAGGTATGACTGTCTCATGTTTACTATTTTTTAGAGCATTTGTCGCTGTTGCTGTACTTTTATTGTTTTTAGCACTGCCTTGGCGTACATAGCTGACCTTCTGCTCCATCTCAATATAGACGAATAAATTAGCCGACGTGCTTTGCTTTTATGGTATTACTGCCTTTGTGTACATAGTTGGACTTCTAGGTATATACATGAAGAAATTAGCTCAACTTGTTTGTATACATGTTTGATTACTGCCTTAGTGTATATGGTTGAACTTCTGCTTTTTAAATTTCCAACATTTTTGAAAGCATGTTGACTAGTGTTCATACATGGTTGTACTGCCTATGTAGACATAGTTGGACTTCTGAGATACATGTTTGATTACTGCCTTGGTATACATGGTTGAACTTCTGCTTTTGTAAATTTCCAACATTTTTGAAAGCATGTTAACTTCTGGTCATACATAGTTGTACTGCCTATGTAGACATAGTTGGACTTCTGAGATGTGGTGCGTATGTAGGCATTAGTGGAATTTTTGGTGAAGCTTGTGTGTCTCATTGTTCTGCCTTTTTCCCTTGTCAATGTATTTTTTTTCAGTATCAGCTTGTGCAGCGGCCTGAGAGGAGGAAGAGAGGAGGCAAAGCGCCCGAAGAATGTGGCGAAGGAGGAGGTGAGGCGAAACGTTTTAACAAGACGGTTCGCTGCTCACTAGGAGAGGTCAAGACATGTGCGAAAATGCAACAAGCTAGGCACAAGGCGAGGGTTATCAAGGCTGGTTTTGGTTGTGTGTTTGACTTGAAGGTTGATTCCAACATTTCTCGTCCTTTGATGGGCAACATCTACACGAGGATTGACCCTTCAACCATGATTTTGGACATGGGTGAGGCGAACAAGGTTATACGTATTACAAGTGATGTTATTCACCATCTCTTTGGGTTCCCTCAAGGTAATCGTACCCCCCCTAGGCCCTCAAATGATGGTTTCGATGATGCTGTTATGAGGTTGAAGGGCAAGCTTGGGTATGCTAGGAGTGAGGACATCAAGACAAAGGATTTGCGGAATATCCTCGGTGAACTTGTGAAGGATGAGACGAAGGGTGATCTTGCTCTGCAGGTGTTTTACATTATTGTTTTCATGAAGGTGGTTATCCCTGGAACGTCTACACGAGTGTCCAGGGAGGCAGCAATGGCCGAGAACCTTGTGTTTGAGGACATGGCAGACATGGACTACTGCCAGTTGGTTGTTGACGATATTCGGAGTGCTGTTGTTAGGTATCAGCAAGGTACTAGCAGAGGAAAAGCTATCACAGGCTGTGCCATCGCGCCGCTGCTTATGTATCTAGACTGCCTTATCATTAGCAAGACGCCTAATATTGACTTGAGGACCCCTCGCATCAATTTCATGGATCAGGCCAAGCTTCTTGAGCTTGCTGCGGCTGATTTGGTTACGAAGGGTGATGATGACCCAGCCAACTGGGTGTTTGGGAGACTGCCTGTGAGTGTTTCTATGCATTATTCTTTCCTGTGTAGTTTAACTTGAACTTCTGGTATTGTCTTGTATATTTTTTGTCCCCATGTTCCTTCATTTGTTTTCTGACGCGTTGACTTTTGTTTTTGTATGCAGTGGAAGACACAGGCTGAGGTTGTGTTCTTTAGGGTTATTGAACGTCCTGTTCTAACTATGCCTCGTTCTGCCGGCCTAGGGAGTGGAACTTCCCCAAGATTGGAATTCTCCTGGGATGTTAATACTGGTGCCCCCTGTAGATCCAGGAGGTTCTTCTGCTCGTGTGAGTGTTGCAGGTGGCGTTTCTTCCGAGAATTTGTTTGAAGCTGCCAATGTTTCTCTAGTTAGGATTGACAGTCTTCTTGAAACTGTTTGTGGGGAGTTGGCTCATGTTCCTTCAACTGTTGAGCATCTTAGTCGCATTGATGGGATTCTTCCTCCCGGACACGGATTTGATGCTGAGTCTTCGAAGGGGGTCTTATCTATTGAAGCTAAATTTCTTGAAGAGCTTCGTCAGAGCACTTCCCACCTCCGGACTAGCGTTGGGCTGTTCAAGGAAATGCAGGATGCTCATTGCAAGCCTTTTGAAGATGAGGCAAATGTTGTTGTGAGACAGATTCAGAGGCAGGATTCTGTTCGTTCGGGTCGTGAAGGAGGCCATGTGGAGCGTACCAAAGAGGTTTGCTTATGTTGGCTTTTGATATTTCTTTGCAATAATGTTCAATGTTAGCTTTCAGTTATTACTGTTTGTAGTCATAGGCGACCATTATTGATTTCATGTGTCATAAACCGTTTTTAGCACAAGTGTTCCTATGTGACCTTCTCTGCTTATAGAACTTGAACTTCAACTGCTACAGCACCTGAACTTCCATGACTCGCCCTTTTTTGTTCCCTTTTGTATCTTAGAGTAGTTTGATATCTGACCTGCTATGTTTACTGTATTTGGACTTCCATTATATGTCAGTTGTGATAGCTGACCTTCACTGATTATGCAATCTGAACTTCTGCTGATTAGGTATTTTGTTTTCTACATGATTTCTTTTTGTAGGCTGTTGATGATGATGATGCTAGGGTTGAGGAGGATGTTTTACCTGCGCATGAAGCTGCTCCTGTGCATGAGGCTGCCCTTGTGCATGAACCTGCTCCCGCTAGTGGCGTAATACTTGATGAGGTTCATGGCAGTGAAAATAAGGTACCATTTTTTCTTGTCCATTTGTCTTGTTTGCCCCTGAGACGGACTTGCTGCCCCTATGCATGAGGTTCAGTCAGCCCTTTGTAATGACTTTTTGTTTATTTTTTGCAGCAGCAAAATGATGATGTTAGTGTTGCTCCAGAGAAGGTTGCAGACATGTCTGTCTCAGGCACCGGCTGCTCCAACGAGGTGGTCCTGACTGAACCTTTTTCGTCCATTGTCGTTGAGGTTTCTGATGCTGAGCAGGGCAAGACAAATGGAGACACAATTTTGGAGAAAGATCATGTTGAGTCTGCTGTACAATGCAAGCCCGAAGAAGTCTCCTGCAGCAGAGCCATCAGTTGATGTTGATGCTGTACATGCACAACCAAATGTTTTTCTTGTTTCAGATTCTCCAGCTGCTGCTGGTGTCCTTCCCGACGACGCTGCAACGTCTACTGGAGACGATGATGAAGATACCGAAAGCGATAGCTACGGAGAGGAGGTTGATCATTCCAGTGCTGCCACTGGTCTAGGCAAGGATCCATGAAGAGAGGAGCATGCTTCTCTCTTCTTTCCCCATCCCCTTCCCTCTTCGTTGTTTGGTTTAGTCCATGATATCCCCTGTGAACTGCCTGTGTGGTCTAAGTTGAACTTCTGGTTTTGTTGTTTGTCGTGTGGGTTGTAAAGAATGTTAAGTGAACCTGTTTTCTATGTGGGTGGAGGTTTGTAATGCATGGGTTGTGATGTCTATGATGCTGTGGTTTTATCTTTTCTGATGTAGCAGCTGAGATGTGCTTGTGTTTTGAATGTTTGTGCTTGAATGTTGGTCTTAATTGAAACTGTCGTGAATCTATGTGCTTTGAGTGTTGCTGTTAATTGCTATTTTCTTTTTGGTGAGCAGATAGCGACCTTGCTGTCGTCCGAAAGAAGGTTGATGACTTTTATTGCAGTGTAACTAGGCTTAGGAATGATCTTTCCAAGAGGTGAGTGCAGCTACTCAATATTTACATCATCCATGTACCCCCTGTGAACGGCCTGTGGTTTCTTACCTGAACTTCCCAACTCTATGTACCTGAACTTCTTGTTTTTTTGCTTCTCTGGTGCTGAACTTCTGGCCTCGTTTGTACTGCACTGCCTGTTGTGATATAGCTGAACTTCTGTGCCTGCTCAATATTTACATCATCCATGTACCCCCTGTGAACTGCCTATGGTTTCTTACCTGAACTTCCCAACTCTATGTACCTAAACTTCTTGTTTTTTTGCTTCTCTGGTGCTGAACTTCTGGCCTCTTTTTGCACTGTACTGCCTGTTGTGATATAGCTGAACTTCTGTCCTAACATGTGTTATGAACTTCCTGAGTTCCTGCTGCTGAACTTGTTTTACTTTCTATTCGCTTGTTTTAGAGAAATGATTATGTTCCGAAACAAGGAGTGTGAAGCTTCTGTTCAAGAAATCGCAATATCTTTTCGTCCTCGCGGAATGCTTACATCTAATGTGGCTAAGTGTGCACTCTAATGTCTACGTGCGAAGTACCAGGGATCGGATAAACTCATCCTGCCGTATGGGGTTTGTGTAAGTCAACCCTACAGTGATTTCTTTTCTGTTTTGTTCCTTACCATTTTAGTTAAAACTTGTTCGTCTCATTTTTGTATTTTTTCATATGTTGGTGTTGTCTGCATTATTTTAGGACAAGATTTTCAGAGGTCAATTTGATTCCCGTGTGAGGAAGTACTTCATGGCGAGTGGTCTAGATAGCATGGATGCACATGATTCGGTATGCAATATCTTGTTCTTTTCCTCTGTATTAGTTTTGTAGTGCGATCCACTGTGTTAATATTTGTTTTATTTTTCTTTTGTATGTTCTGATATTAATTCTCATTTTTAATGATTCGTGTGTTTTATGATGCTTCAGGTTGTTTTCCCTACTTTTGACCCACCTGAGCTTCCTGCTTCCATGGGTGGTGTCGGTCATTGGGTGTCGGTATTCCTTGACCTGAAGAATTCAAGGTTCCAGCTTCTCGATTCCTACTATGGACCAAAAGATGAATGTGCGGTACGCCTGTTTCGGCGGATGACCGACAACATCAAGAGGCTTTGGAAGGATGCCAGCAATGACAGGGAGACACCCTTCAGTCCTCTTAGCATCGACAATTTCCGTCTGGATTGGATTGATGTCCCCCAACAGCAAAACAAGTATGAGTTTGACTTTTTCTCTTTATCACATCTGTTTAACTGTAGTTGTACTTAAGCTGCGACGTGTTTAATTCGTTGGCTTTCTTTTTCTGTCCTAACACTATTTCTTTTACTTCGTTTGATGGCAGTATCGACTGCGGATTCTTCATGCTTACGAATGTTAATTCGTATCATGACGGGGTTCTTGCAAATTATTCCCATGAGAATATCGGGGATATCAGGAAGACGTGGCTGTACTCAATCGCTTCTTCTAACCTGTTTGAAACAGACTTCCAAGCTCTGTTTGGCTACTACACATGTAAGTATTTTGGAACTTGTACTGCTTACCTGCACTGCATCTTTTATTCTACCTGAACTTCATATTTTTCTCTGAAACTTGGACTTCTGGTTTCGGACGGAGAGGAGCATTTTCTTTGTACATGAACTTCATTTCTATCTTTTTTAATTTTGGTTGTGTGTTTTGTTTTGCTTAAATGGACATGAGCATTTTCTTTTCTAATTGAACTTTAGAGATGATGCCTTTCTATGGTTTTGTTAGCTGTAGTTGAATGATTTACGGTTCATCGGTTTATCTTGAACTGTGCCTCTGGTTGTGCCTGAACTTCATTTAGTTTTTTACTGCAACTAATTTTTTTAGGTCAGCTTGAGTAGTAACCATGTGATCTTTATTAGTTGGACTGCACATTGTGATGTTCCTGAACTTCAGTTGTATTTAATGGTGATGTTTTCTCTTCCTTTTTTCATTAACAGTGGAACCGTTGGAGCTGACCGATTACCACTACTCATTCCTTGGGTCACAGGAATACCAGCCTAGGGAGGAACCGATGGGTACAACTCTGATAGGAGATGATAGACCTCGGACCCTTATTCCTTCCAAGTTGGGGAAGCAGGCTGGTGGTATTTGTGGTACTCCAAAAACCCCTTGCTATAGGAAGGCTGATGCAGTCGAAGCAGCCGAAGCAGAAGTGATTTCGTCCGATGATGATTTTGAGAAGATTGCTTACCCGAAGAATGCTAAATGTGTTGCTGGTACTGTTGCTGGTAGAGGTGGGAAGAATGTTGTGATCACCAGGAGGAAACCGGAAGTTGAGTCTGGGAACATAACTTCCTCCAAGAGAGCATCAAGATTGCCTTTGAAGTGGCGTTCTCCTGTCGCTCCCCTGAAAAAATACAGTTACCCTCATCTATCCGAGGCCCGGAAGTTGAAACAGTATGTGTTGAGTAAAGATGGTCTGGAGAAGTATTCTGAGTGTGTTACTGTAAGTGCATCTAGTGCCACCCCTAGTTGGTTTTGGAGTATTGACGACCAACCTAGTTGAGGGACTAATGGGTTTGTGAGAATTGCAGGATAACACAGGTAGAAGTCCCTCATTGATTCGGTTTTCCTACCAGAGATGACCCCAAAAAATGTATGAAGACATTGAAGTCAAAGGTGGTATGTGAAGATATTCACATTGAAGACTATGACAAGAGAAGACATCGCATGAAGACTATGGAGCTCGAAGACTTAGATCTTTCGTAGTTTTTTTCTTCTTTGTTGAGTCATAGGAACCACCGTATTGTTAAGTGGGGTCAAAGAGAACCAGTCAGAATGACTGAAGTGATGCTTAACCAAAATCCTATGTCTTCGAGTGAAGACTATGAGAGCGAATCTTGTCCAGAGTTGGACAAGTCAGCTTTGCTTGTAGCCCAAGTAAAGTTGCCGTGTGTGTTTAAAATCTGACCGTTGGAACACGTGTCAGTTCCTTAGTGACCCAGGGTCATTTCGGACAAATCAGGTCGGGTTGCCTAGTGGCTATAAATAGCCCACCCCCTACAACCATAAATGGTTGCCTGCTCAGAGTTAAACTACAGCTGTTGTCGTTTGAGAGCAACCCACCTCGAAGCCTTTGAGAGAGAATTCCTTGCGAGGATAAAAGCCCTAACCACTAGAGCCAGAGAGAATTGGGCATCACTTAAGTCTTCTTGTCTGTGTGATCTGAAGACTTATTACACTTGAGGCAATAATAAAAGCATTATTATTATATTTCCTTGTTCATGATAATTGTCTTTTATTCATGCTATAATTGTGTTATCCGGAAATCGTAATACATGTGTGAATAATAGACACCAACATGTCCCTAGTAAGCCTCTAGTTGACTAGCTCGTTGATCAACAGATAGTCATGGTTTCCTGACTATGGACATTGGATGTCATTGATAACGAGATCACATCATTAGGAGAATGATGTGATGGACAAGACCCAATCCTAAACATAGCACAAGATCGTATAGTTCCTTTGCTAGAGTTTTCCAATGTCAAGTATCCTTTCCTTAGACCATGAGATCGTGTAACTCCCGGATACCGTAGGAGTGCTTTGGGTATACCAAACGTCACAATGTAACTGGGTGACAATAAAGGTATACTACGGGTATCTCCAAAAGTGTCTGTTGGGTTGACACGGATCAAGACTGGGATTTGTCACTCCGTATGACGGAGAGGTATCACTGGGCCCACTCGGTAATGCATCATCATAATGAGCTCAAAGTGACCAAGTGTCTGGTCACGGGATCATGCATTACGGTACGAGTAAAGTGACTTGCCGGTAACGAGATTGAACGAGGTATTGGGATACCGACGATCGAATCTCGGGCAAGTAACATACCGATTGACAAAGGGAATTGTATATGGGGTTGCTTGAATCCTCGCATCGTGGTTCATCCGATGAGATCATCGAGGAGCATGTGGGAACCAACATGGGTATCCAGATCCCGCTGTTGGTTATTGACCGGAGAGCGATCTCGGTCATGTCTACATGTCTCCCGAACCCGTAGGGTCTACACACTTAAGGTTCGGTGACGCTAGGGTTGTAGGGATATGTATATGCAGTAACCCGAATGTTGTTCGGAGTCCCGGATGAGATCCCGAACGTCACGAGGAGTTCCGGAATGGTCCGGAGGTAAAGAATTATATATAGGAAGTGCTATTTCGGGCATCGGGACAAGTTTCGGGGTCACCGGTATTGTACCGGAACCACCGGAAGGGTCCCGGGGGTCCACCGGGTGGGGCCACCTGTCCCGAGGGGCCACATGGGCTGTAGGGGGTGCGCCTTGGCCTACATGGGCCAAGGGCACCAGCCCCAAGAGGCCCATGCGCCTAGGGTTTCAAGGAGGGAAGAGTCCCAAAGGGGGAAGGCACCCCTAGGTGCCTTGGGGAGGAGGGATTCCTCCCCTTGGCCGCACCCCCCTAGGAGATTAGATCTCCTAGGGCCGATGCCCCCCCCCTTGGCCCTCCTATATATAGTGGGGAGATGGAGGACTTCTTACCTTTGCCTTTGGTGCCTCCCTCTCCCTCTCCAACACATCCTCCTCCTCCATAGTGCTTGGCGAAGCCCTCCCGGAGTACTGCAGCTCCATCACCACCACGCCGTTGTGCTGCTGCTGGAGCCATCTTCCTCAACTTCTCCTTCCCCCTTGCTGGATCAATAAGGAGGAGACGTTACGCTGACCGTACGTGTGTTGAACGCGGAGGTGCCGTCCATTCGGCACTAGGATCTCCGGTGATTTGGATCACGTCGAGTACGCCTTCCTCATCCCCGTTCTTTGAACGCTTCCGCTCGCGATCTACAAGGTACGTAGATGCATCCAATCACTCGTTGCTAGATGAATTCATAGATGGATCTTGGTGAAACCGTAGGAAATTTTTTGTTTTCTGCAACATTCCCCAACAGTGGCATCATGAGCTAGGTCTATGCGTAGTTCTCTTACACGAGTAGAACACAATTTGTTGTGGGCGTTGATGTTGTCAACTTTCTTGCCGCTACTAGTCTTATCTTGCTTCAACGGTATTGTGGGATGAAGCGGCCCGGACCAACCTTACACGTACGCTTACGTGAGACCGGTTCCACCGACTAACATGCACAAGTTGCATAAGGTGGCTGGCGGGTGTCTGTCTCTCCTACTTTAGTTGGAGCGGATTCGATGAAAAGGGTCCTTATGAAGGGTAAATAGAAGTTGACAAATCACGTTGTGGCTTTCACGTAGGTAAGAAAACGTTCTTGCTAGAACCCTACTTCAGCCACGTAAAACTTGCAACAACAATTAGAGGACGTCTAACTTGTTTTTGCAGCAAGTGCTTTGTGATATGATATGGCCAAAGTTGTGATGAATGATGAATGATATGTATGAGATGTTCATGCTATTGTAATAGAAATCACGACTTGCATGTCGATGAGTATGACAACCGGCAGGAGTCATAGGAGTTGTCTTTATTTTTTGTATGACCTGCGTGTCATTGAGAAACGCCATGTAAATTACTCTACTTTATTGCTAAACGCGTTAGCCATAGTAGTAGAAGTAATAGTTGGCGAGCAACTTCATGGAGACACGATGATGGAGATCATGATGATGGAGATCATGGTGTCATGCCGGTGACAAGATGATCATGGAGCCCCAAGATGGAGATCAAAGGAGCTATGTGATATTGGCCATATCATGTCACTTTTATTATTTGATTGCATGTGATGTTTATCATTTTTTTGCATCTTGTTTACTTAGAACGACGGTAGTAAATAAGATGATCCCTCATAATAATTTCAAGAAAGTGTTCCCCCTAACTGTGCACCGTTGCGACAGTTCGTTGTTTCGAAGCACCACGTGATGATCGGGTGTGATAGATTCTAACGTTCACATACAACGGGAGTAAGACAGATTTACACATGCAAAACACTTAGGTTGACTTGACGAGCCTAGCATGTACAGACATGGCCTCGGAACACAGAAGACCGAAAGGTCGAGCATGAGTCGTATAGAAGATACGATCAACATGAAGATGTTCACCGACGTTGACTAGTCCATCTCACGTGATGATCGGACATGGCCTAGTTAACTCGGATCATGTTATACTTAGATGACTGGAGGGATGTCTATCTAAGTGGGAGTTCATTGAATAATTTGATTAGATGAACTTAATTATCATGAACTTAGTCTAAAATCTTTACAATATGTCTTGTAGATCAAATGGCCAACGTAGTCCTCAAGTTCAACGCGTTCCTAGAGAAAACCAAGCTGAAAGACGATGGCAGTAACTACACGGACTGGGTCCAGAACCTGAGTATCATCCTCATAGCTGCCAAGAAAGATTATGTCCTACAAGCACCGCTAGGTGACGCACCTATTCTCCCTGCGGAACAAGACGTTATGAACGCTTGGCAGGCACGTACCGATGACTACTCCCTCGTTCAGTGCGGCATGCTTTACAGCTTAGAGCCGGGACTCCAAAAGCGTTTTGAGAGACACGGAGCATATGAGATGTTCGAAGAGCTGAAAATGGTTTTCCAAGCTCATGCCCGAGTCGAGATATATGAAGTCTCCGACAAATTCTTCAGCTGTAAGATGGAGGAAAATAGTTCTGTCAGTGAGCACATACTCACAATGTCTGGGTTACATAACCGCTTGACTCAGCTGGGAGTTAATCTCCCGGATGACGCGGTCATTGACAGAATCCTCCAGTCGCTTCCACCGAGCTACAAGAGCTTTGTGATGAACTTCAATATGCAGGGGATGGAAAAGACCATTCCTGAAGTATTTGCAATGCTGAAATCAGCAGAGGTAGAAGTCAAAAAGGAACATCAAGTGTTGATGGTGAATAAAACCACTAAGTTCAAGAAAGGCAAGGGTAAGAAAACCTTCAAGAAGGACGGCAAGGGAGTTGCCGCGCCCGGCAAGCAAGCTGCCGGGAAGAAGCCAAAGAATGGACCCAAGCCCGAGACTGAGTGCTTTTATTGCAAGGAAAGTGGTCACTGGAAGCGGAACTGCCCCAAATACTTAGCGGACAAGAAGGCCGGCAAAACGAAAGGTATATATGATATACATGTAATTGATGTGTACCTTACCAGTACTCGTAGTAGCTCCTGGGTATTTGATACCGGTGCGGTTGCTCACATTTGTAACTCAAAACAGGAGCTGCGGAATAAGCGGAGACTGGCGAAGGACGAGGTGACGATGCACGTCGGGAATGGTTCCAAAGTCGATGTGATCGCCGTCGGCACGCTACCTCTACATTTACCTACGGGATTAGTTTTGAACCTCAATAATTGTTATTTAGTGCCAAGTTTGAGCATGAACATTGTATCAGGATCTCGTTTAATACGAGATGGCTACTCATTTAAATCTGAGAATAATGGTTGTTCTATTTATATGAGAGATATGTTTTATGGTCATGCTCCGATGGTGAATGTTTTATTCTTAATGAATCTCGAGCGTAATGCTACACATGTTCATAGTGTGAGTGCCAAAAGATGTAAGATTGATAATGATAGTCCCACATACTTGTGGCACTGTCGCCTTGGTCACATAGGTGTCAAACGCATGAAGAAGCTCCATGCAGATGGACTTTTAGAGTCTCTTGATTACGAATCATTTGACACGTGCGAACCATGCCTCATGGGTAAAATGACCAAGACTCCGTTCTCAGGAACAATGGAGCGAGCAACCAACTTATTGGAAATCATACATACTGATGCGTGCGGTCCAATGAGCGTTGAGGCTCGCGGTGGCTATCGTTATGTTCTCACCCTCACTGATGACTTGAGTAGATATGGGTATGTCTACTTAATGAAACACAAGTCTGAGACCTTTGAAAAGTTCAAGGAATTTCAGAGTGAGGTTGAGAATCAACGTGACAGGAAAATCAAGTTCCTACGATCAGATCGTGGAGGAGAATACTTGAGTCACGAGTTTGGCACACACTTAATAAAATGTGGAATAGTTTCACAACTCACGCCGCCTGGAACACCTCAGCGTAATGGTGTGTCCGAACGTCGTAATCGCACTCTATTGGATATGGTGCGATCTATGATGTTTCTTGCCGATTTACCGCTATCTTTTTGGGCTATGCTTTAGAGACTGCCGCATTCACTTTAAATAGGGCTCCATCGAAATCCGTTGAGACGACACCGTTTGAATTATGGTTTGGGAAGAAACCTAAGCTGTCGTTTCTGAAAGTTTGGGGATGCGATGCTTATGTCAAGAAACTTCAACCTGAAAAGCTCGAACCCAAGTCGGAAAAATGCAGGATACCCTAAAGAAACTATTGGGTATACCTTCTACCTCAGATCCGAAGGCAAGATCTTTGTTGCCAAGAATGGATCCTTTCTAGAGAAGGAGTTTCTCTCGAAAGAAGTAAGTGGGAGGAAAGTAGAACTTGATGAAGTATTACCTCTTGAACCGGAAAATGGCGCAACTCAAGAAAATATTCCTGAGGTGCCTGCACCGACTAGAGAGGAAGTTAATGATGATGATCAAGATACTTCTGATCAAGCTCCTACTGAAATTCGAAGGTCCACAAGGACACGTTCCGCACCAGAGTGGTACGGCAACCCTGTCTTGGAAATCATGTTGTTAGACAATGGTGAACCTTCGAACTATGAAGAAGCAATGGCGGGCCCGGATTCTGACAAATGGCTAGAAGCCATGAAATCCGAGATAGGATCCATGTATGAAAACGAAGTATGGACTTTGACTGACTTGCCTGTTGAGCGGCGAGCCATAGAAAATAAATGGATCTTTAAGAAGAAGACAGACGCGGATGGTAATGTGACCATCTATAAAGCTCGGCTTGTCGCTAAGGGTTATCGACGAGTTCAAGGGGTTGACTACGATGAGACTTTCTCACCGGTAGCGAAGCTAAAGTCCGTCCGAATCATGTTAGCAATTGCCGCATTCTATGATTATGAAATATGGCAAATGGATGTCAAAACGGCATTCCTTAATGGTTTCCTTAAGGAAGAATTGTATATGATGCAGCCGGAAGGTTTTGTCGATCCTAAGAATGCTGACAAGGTGTGCAAGCTCCAACGCTCGATTTATGGGCTGGTGCAAGCATCTCGGAGTTGGAACATTCGCTTTGATGAGATGATCAAAGCGTTTGGGTTTAAGCAGACTTATGGAGAAGCCTGCGTTTACAAGAAAGTGAGTGGGAGCTCTGTAGCATTTCTCATATTATATGTAGATGACATACTTTTGATGGGAAATGATATAGAACTCTTGGACAGCATTAAGGCCTACTTGAATAAGAGTTTTTCAATGAAGGACCTTGGAGAAGCTGCATATATATTAGGCATCAAGATCTATAGAGATAGATCAAGACGCCTCATAGGTCTTTCACAAAGCACATACCTTGATAAGATATTGAAGAAATTCAATATGGATCAGTCTAAGAAGGGGTTCTTGCCTGTGTTACAAGGTGTGAAATTGAGCTCAGCTCAATGTCCGACCACGGCAGAAGATATAGAAGAGATGAGTGTCATCCCCTATGCCTCAGCCATAGGTTCTATTATGTATGCCATGCTGTGTACCAGACCTGATGTAAACCTTGCCGTAAGTTTGGTAGGAAGGTACCAAAGTAATCCCGGCAAGGAACATGGGACAGCGGTCAAGAATATCCTGAAGTACCTGAAAAGGACTAAGGAAATGTTTCTCGTTTATGGAGGTGACGAAGAGCTCGTCGTAAAAGGTTACGTCGACGCTAGCTTCGACACAGATCTGGATGACTCTAAGTCACAAACCGGATACGTGTATATTTTGAATGGTGGGGCAGTAAGCTGGTGCAGTTGCAAGCAGAGCGTCGTGGTGGGATCTACATGTGAAGCGGAGTACATGGCAGACTCGGAGGCAGCGCATGAAGCAATTTGGGTGAAGGAGTTCATCACCGACCTAGGAGTCATACCCAATGCGTCGGGGCCGATCAAGCTCTTCTGTGACAACACTGGAGCTATTGCACTTGCCAAGGAGCCCAGGTTTCACAAGAAGACAAGGCACATCAAGCGTCGCTTCAACTCCATTCGTGAAAATGTTCAAGATGGAGACATAGATATTTGTAAAGTACATACGGACCTGAATGTAGCAGATCCATTGACTAAACCTCTCCTTAGAGCAAAACATGATCAACACCAGAATTCCATGGGTGTTCGATTCATCACAATGTAACTAGATTATTGACTCTAGTGCAAGTGGGAGATTGTTGGAAATATGCCCTAGAGGCAATAATAAAAGCATTATTATTATATTTCCTTGTTCATGATAATTGTCTTTTATTCATGCTATAATTGTGTTATCCGGAAATCGTAATACATGTGTGAATAATAGACACCAACATGTCCCTAGTAAGCCTCTAGTTGACTAGCTCGTTGATCAACAGATAGTCATGGTTTCCTGACTATGGACATTGGATGTCATTGATAACGAGATCACATCATTAGGAGAATGATGTGATGGACAAGACCCAATCCTAAACATAGCACAAGATCGTATAGTTCGTTTGCTAGAGTTTTCCAATGTCAAGTATCCTTTCCTTAGACCATGAGATCGTGTAACTCCCGGATACCGTAGGAGTGCTTTGGGTGTACCAAACGTCACAACGTAACTGGGTGACTATAAAGGTATACTACGGGTACTCCGAAAGTGTCTGTTGGGTTGACACGGATCAAGACTGGGATTTGTCACTCCGTATGACGGAGAGGTATCACTGGGCCCACTCGGTAATGCATCATCATAATGAGCTCAAAGTGACCAAGTGTCTGGTCACGGGATCATGCATTACGGTACGAGTAAAGTGACTTGCCGGTAACGAGATTGAACGAGGTATTGGGATACCGACGATCGAATCTCGGGCAAGTAACATACCAATTGACAAAGGGAATTGTATACGGGGTTGCTTGAATCCTCGACATCGTGGTTCATCCGATGAGATCATCGAGGAGCATGTGGGAACCAACATGGGTATCCAGATCCCGCTGTTGGTTATTGACCGGAGAGTGATCTCGGTCATGTCTACATGTCTCCCGAACCCGTAGGGTCTACACACTTAAGGTTCGGTGACGCTAGGGTTGTAGGGATATGTATATCCAGTAACCCGAATGTTGTTCGGAGTCCTAGATGAGATCCTGGACGTCACGAGGAGTTCCGGAATGGTCCGGAGGTAAAGAATTATATATAGGAAGTGCTATTTCGGGCATCGGGACAAGTTTCGGGGTCACCGGTATTGTACCGGGACCACCGAAAGGGTCCCGGGGGTCCACCGGGTGGGGCCACCTGTCCCGGGGGGCCACATGGGCTGTAGGGGGTGCGCCTTGGCCTACATGGGCCAAGGGCACCAGCCCCAAGAGGCCCATGCGCCTAGGGTTTCAAGGACGGAAGAGTCCCAAAGGGGGAAGGCACCCCTAGGTGCCTTGGGGAGGAGGGATTCCTCCCCTTAGCCGCACCCCCCTAGGAGATTAGATCTCCTAGGGCCGGCGCCCCCCCCCTTGGCCCTCCTATATATAGTGGGGAGATGGAGGACTTCTTACCTTTGCCTTTGGTGCCTCCCTCTCCCTCTCCAACACATCCTCCTCCTCCATAGTGCTTGGCGAAGCCCTGCCGGAATACTGCAGCTCTATCACCACCACGCCGTCGTGGTGCTGCTGGAGCCATCTTCCTCAACTTCTCCTTCCCCCTTGCTGGATCAAGAAGGAGGAGACGTTACGCTGACCGTATGTGTGTTGAACGCGGAGGTGCCGTCCGTTCGGCACTAGGATCTCCGGTGATTTGGATCACGTCGAGTACGCCTTCCTCATCCCCGTTCTTTGAACGCTTCCGCTCGCGATCTACAAGGTACGTAGATGCATCCAATCACTCGTTGCTAGATGAATTCATAGATGGATCTTGGTGAAACCGTAGGAAATTTTTTGTTTTCTGCAACGTTCCCCAACATCTCCACCCAGAGAGATCAGAGAATCAGTGTCCTTCGCAGCCTCTTCAACCGCTTCAAGAGAAATGACAATGAGAATGTCCAGCTCACGTTTGATCGACTCACTGACATCACAAATGAGCTTCAAGCCCTCGGCGCCACTGAGATCACCAAGCATGAAGTCGTCAAGACACTCCTGAGATCACTTGACAGTTCGTTTGACACCCTCGGCCCGATGATTCAAGAACACCCTGATTTCAAGACACTTGATCCGTCTGACATACTTGAGAGGCTCAACACACACGAGTTTCAGCTTTCTGAGAAAAGAGACATCTACGGTCCCAGCTATGGGCGAACTCGTGCCTTGAAGGCAAAAGCTGTCTCCTCATCCGAAGAAGAATCTGAAAGCAGTTCTGATGATCCTGAAGACATTGGAAAGGAGCTTGCTATGCTTGTGAAGAAGTTCCAAAAATTCACCAAAAAGAAAGGGTTCAGAAAGTCTTCACGATCAAGCTCAAGGAAAGATGAAGCTTCTGCTCATGACTACAAGAAGAGAACATGTCACAAGTGCAAGAAGCCTAGCCACTACATCTCTGAGTGTCCACAGTGAGACAATGAGAACAACAACAAGAAGAAGAGCAAGGAGTATGACTCTGACGACAAGAAGAAGAAGAAATACTCAAAGTCTTCTTCCAAGTCTTCCTCAAAGTCTTCATCACACAAGAAGACCTCATCTGGCAAGGCACGTGCGTTTGTTGGCAAGGAAATGGATTATGAGGAGGAGTCTACTTCTGAGAAGGCGGAGGTGGAGTTTGAGGAGGAGTCCGATTCTGGCGTTGCGAGTCTGGCTACAGCATACGTTGCCAAGTCCATCTTCAACACTGAAGACAATGACTTCATCACCAACACCGATGCAAATGACAAGGACTACTCCACTCCTTCCTACTGCTTCATGGCACGTGGTGCCAAGGTAAACACACGCACTACTCACTATCAAACATCCAGTGATGATGAATCTGATTGTGATTCCAAACCTAGCTACAAAACACTTGCTAAAATTGCAACTGAACAACAGAAAGCTATGGAACACATTCAAAAACTGTTAGACAAAAGCGATGATCTGTTAGATGCTGAAATGACTCGATCTCAGTCCTTAATTGAAGACATAAAAAATCTTCACGTTAAGTATGAGGAACTTGAAAGTCGTCATGAAACGCTCTCAACAACTCATGAAAGGCTGTCCTACGATTATCTTCAAAGGAAGAAAGACCTTGAGAAATTGAGAGCGGCTCATGAAGATCTTCAAAAGGAAAATGAGTCACTTCGCGCCAAACAGATCAGTTCAGCTCAGGAAGGATTTGAACCACCATGTCTTAAATGCATTGAGCGTGATAATGCTACTTCTGTTGCTGAATGTTCTACTGCTGCTACTGTTGCAATATCTTCACCTGTTGATGTGGTAACTAACCCCTCTGCTGAGGATACCGCTACCATTGCTGATGAGAATGCTAGGTTGAAGACACTGCTTGAAACAGGGATGTACAAAGGTCTCAAAGGGCATCAAACACTATGTGATGTCCTCAAAAGGCAGATCCTGAACCGAAACCCTAGGAAAGAGGGTGTTGGGTTCGAAAGGAAAATGAATGCCGATGGCTCTTACTCGAAACCTGAGCTGTACCCCAAAACCACATGGGTTGCTGCAAAGGAACCTTCAGTGGATGCATCCACCCTATCTGGCTTCACTTGTGCTAATCCCATTGTTATTGATGAATCCTTTGATGCAAACTACAAACTGTTTAAGAATCAGAATGGTGAAGTGTTTGCCAGGTATATTGGTACTAAATGCAGGAATGGACCGCCTATGAAGAAGATCTGGGTGCCGAAAAGGTGTTTGGAGAATCTTCCTGTGAATGTCATCATGACACCACAGGTGAAGAAGACAAACCCCAGACCACAGGCTTCATATGGTCCAAAGGCTTCATACAGACAGAGGACTCACCGGAGTCGCACTAACGCAAATGTTTTGCAGGGAAGCCATACTCAAGCCTATGAATATGAGCGCGGTTCATCAAACCGCCATGTTCATAAGACCAAGAACTATTCTGCTTATTCTTATGAGTACTATTGTCCACCTGCAAGACTTTTTGCTAGGGCTCCAAAGCCAAAATTCTCAGATTCTGCACTTAGACTCATTGCTTCAAAGCCACCCTTGAAGATGTGGGTGGCTAACAAAGCTTAACTCTCTTTTGCAGGGAAAGGTCTCCAGCAGAAAACCAAAATCGTCTGACGCTATTGCTGGGGACCTTAAACATCTTGTAGAGCGCAAGATCAAATGCCCAAATGGTCTTATTATGTACTTTGTTCCTGAATCGCTTGCTACTCGCCCTATCAGTCCAAATCTCGATCTAAGCTTTCATAACCCACTGGTTCGTCAAATGTTTTTGCTTCACAATTCTCTTCGTGAAGCCTATCCCCCTAACTGCACTGTAGGGTACGACACCAGCAACTTTAGAATGGATTATTGATAGTGGATGTACCAATCACATGACTGGCAAGAGAAGCCTTCTTATGGACTCAACCTTACATCCATCCGACAAAAGTCACATCACATTTGTTGACACTAGTAAAAGTAAGGTATTGGGTCTAGGTAGAGTTGCAATCTCAAAGGATCAACACATGGATAAAGCCATGCTTGTTGAATCCCTTGGCTTCAACTTAATGTCTGTCTCAATGCTTTGCGATTTAAACATGATTGTGATGTTTGGAAAATATCGTTGCCTTGTTCTAATGGAATCTGACAAGTCTCTAGTGTTTGAAGGGTATCGGAAAGATGATTTGTACGTGGTAGATCTCTCAGCAGGACCATAGCTTTTCGTATGTCTTCTAGCAAAAGCTTCAGAATGCTGGCTCTGGCATCGGAGGCTAGGGCATGCTGGCATGAGGAACCTACACACCCTTGCAAAGAAGAAGCATATCATAGGCATTGAGGGCGTCAAGTTCAAGAAAGATCACTTATGCGGTGCTTGTGAAGCAGGAAAGATGAAGAGGGCCAAGCATCCCTCGAAGACAATCATGACAACGACTCGACCCTTCGAACTGCTCCACATGGATCTTTTCGGTCCCACTCATCACTCAACTCTTACTACTACTGCTTGTCTCTATGGCTTTGTCATTGTTGATGATTATTCTAGATATACTTGGGTGCATATAATCCTTTACAAGACTGAAGTTCAGGATGTCTTCAGACGCTTCGCCAATCGAGCAATGAACAACTATGGTGCCAAGATAAAGCACATCAGAAGTGACAATGGCACTGAATTCAAGAACACTGGCCTTGATACATATCTTGATACTTTGGGCATCACACATGAATTCTCAGCTCCGTACACACCACAGCAGAATGGCGTCGTCGAACGCAAGAACAGAACACTTATTGAGATGGCTCGAACGATGCTTGATGAATACAAGACTCCAAGAAAATTCTGGCCTGAAGCCATTGATACTGCCTGCCATACAATCAACCGTGTTTATCTTCACAAGCTTCTGAATAAGACATCTTATGAGCTCCTTACTGGCAAGAAGCCAAATGTCAGTTACTTCAGAGTATTTGGCGCCAGGTGCTGGATCAAGGATCCACATCACACTTCAAAATTTGCACCAAAAGCACATGAGGGTTTTATGCTTGCATATGGAAAGGATTCGCACTCCTACAGAGTCTTCAATCTCTTTCATTATAAAGTGGTTGAAACAGTGGATGTGCGGTTCGATGAGACTAACGGCTCACAAAGAGAGCACCTGCCAAATGTGCTAGATGAAGTTCCATCCAGTGAATCAATCAAACTTATGGGAACTGGAGAAATCATACCTTCTAAAGCTCAACCTGAAGAGGAACTTATCATCTCCGCACCTGATCAACCTGAAGACAATGCTCAGCCTGAAGACAATCCCTCTAACAATGACAATGATTAGCAAAAGCAAAATCTTCGCCCTGTACATCCTTGTGTTGCCAATGAAGTGCAGATTGAGAGAATAATTGATAGCATCAATGCACCCGGTCCACTCACTCGTTCAAGGGCAACACAGCTAGCAAATTTCTATGGGAACTTCGCATTCGTCTCAATAACAGAACCCAAGAAAGTTGAAGAAGCCTTCATGGAACCTTAATGGATTCAAGCTATGCAAGAAGAGCTTCAACAGTTTGAGATGAATAATGTATGGGAACTGGTTAAGCGTCCTGATCCTCGGAAGCACAATATAATAGGCACCAAATGAATATATCGCAACAAGCAAGATGAGCATGGTCAAGTTGTTAGAAACAATGCTCGTCTCGTTGCTCAAGGATATACTCAAGTTGAAGGGATTGACTTCGATGAAACATTTGCTCCTGTGGCTCGACTTGAAGCCATACGCATACTGCTGGCCTATGCAAATCATCATAACATACTTCTATATCAAATGGATGTGAAGAGCGCTTTTCTCAATGGCAAGATTGAAGAAGAAGTGTATGTTGCACAACCGCCTGGCTTTGAAGATCCAAAACATCCTGACATGGTATACAAGCTCAACAAGGCACTGTATGGCCTCAAACAAGCCCCTCGGGCTTGGTATGACACACTCAAATACTTCCTGAAGAGCAAAGGCTTCACACCTGGTTCCCTCGACCCCACTCTCTTCACGAAGACATATGATGGTGAACTGTTTGTGTGCCAAATATATGTGGATGACATTATCTTCGGCTGCACCAATCATAAATATAGTGAAGAGTTTGGATATATGATGCAAGAGCAATATTAGATGTCCATGATGGGAGAGCTGAAGTTCTTCCTTGGTCTTCAAATACGACAGCAACGCAACGGCATCTTTATATCTCAAGAGAAGTATCTCAAAGATTGCCTGAAGAAGTTCGGTATGCAAGACTGCAAAGGCTTCACGACGCCAATGCCAGCCAAACATCATCTGGGTCCCGACAACAATGGTAAAGAGTTCGATCAAAAGTTATACCGCTCCATGATTGGTTCTTTACTTTATCTATGTGCATCTAGGCCAGATATTATGCTTAGTGTTTGCATGTGTACTCGATTCCAAACGGCACCAAAGGAATCGCATCACTTAGCTGTGAAGCGAATTCTTCGATATTTGGCTTACAACCCAACTCTAGGATTATGGTATCCAAAGGGCTCAGAGTTTGATCTGGTTGGATTCTCGGATGCTGATTATGCTGGTGACAAGGTGGATCGCAAGTCTACATCAGGCACATGTCATTTTCTGGGATGATCACTTGTATGTTGGTCTTCAAAGAAGCAGAACTGTGTATCTCTCTCCACTGCTGAATCTGAATACATTGCTGCTGGATCTTGCTGCGCTCAGCTTCTATGGATGAAGCAAACACTCAAAGACTATGGCATTCATCTGAAGCAAGTACCACTCTACTGCGACAATGAAAGCGCCATCAAGATTGCCAACAACCCAGTTCAGCACTCGAAGACAAAGCACATTGAGATCCGTCATCACTTTCTCAGGGATCATGTTGTGAAGGAAGATATTGATATCATACAGTCAACACTGAAGAGCAATTGGCAGATATCTTCACCAAGCCCTTGGATGAGAAGAGATTTGCAAGTTACGGTGTGAGCTAAATATCTTGGAATCCTCAAATGTCCTGTGATCAGGCACACATCCTAACACTTACGCGTATTGATGACTTAGATGTGCAACACACGAAGTAAAGTATATCTTCAATCAATGAAGACATACATTCTAAGTGTGAATACATTAATGAGGAATTTGACTTCGGAGCGCCACGATAATTGTGCGCCGTGTCCGGGTCTAATACTTCCTATATGGTGGGTAACGCCACCACCAAATGTTCTATTTGAAGTATTTCACTCATGGTGTTACATTTGCTATGTCTTCACATTTGGTTTGACTTCAATCTCAAAATATCTTCATGATTATCTTCAGTATGTTGATCATATATATATATATACTAGTGTTTTGTCCTCTACAGCATTCACTTATAGCTATGTCTTCTTGTTGAATCTTTTGAACTAAGTGAATGTGATCGGACCCTAACCTCTCTATGCTTTCTATCTCAAACTCTATCTCTCCAAATCATATGCATTCTATTGAAACTGTCAAATGTCTTCTCTGCATCCTTGTCAGCAGAAGATACAGAGACAAACATTAAGTCCGTTTTCAATGCTAATTCCTTCACCTGAAACCCGGAGAAGTGGGAACGACCACCCGACAATCCAGGCGTGCGTGGGAACGTGGAACAACCTCTGATATGCTGCATGATGGCCATGTGTTCCTCAGATGTGAATCGCCAGGGGCACCTGTGTAATAACACTGAGCCGTCCTTGTCCCTATAAATACACGCCTCACCTCAGTCATTATCCTTTCTTCCACTCTCGCACGAACCCTAGCGCCACCGCTAGCCCTCGACGACGCCGGTGACGAAGCGCTTAGCTGTCACAACCTCTCCGACGCCGTCTTCACACCGACCGTGGACATCGTCTTCTCCGCCGTCGCTGTAGGTGTCCTTCGTCGCCAAGTTAGGGCACGGACGATCGAACTGCTCGGCCTCCTCTTCCACTTCGTCTAGCAGTTTCTTGTGTGGTAAATAAAACTCCCTTTTTATGGCCTCTTTGATCCTATAGATTCGTCACTTTCTACCACAAGCAGTTTCTGTTCACACAAGTTGGATCCGCTTCATACTGCATCTCATATTATGCCTAGTATGTTCACTTATGCTTCACAAAGTAGTTAGATTCCTCACTTGTACTGATCTGTGGATTCGTACAAATCTAGAACCAACTCCTTATCTATGAGTGAATGTCTTCGCACGATGAGGTCAATGTCTTCTAAACTAATTTCTCTTCAAAATCTTCTGAGAATGCATATGACCTCTTCCCCTTCCCTCACACCTTAATGCTATCACAGGTACATGTCCGTGGGAGAATCCCTTGGTTCCCATAGTCTGCATTCATTTGCAGCAGCATCACATAAATTCTCCCAAAGCCAGTTCCTGTTTGTCCAGCAAGCGAAAGCCCTTGAAGCCTTTGAACGTATTGAAGCCATTCAGTTTAAAGTTCATGGCTGCAGAGAAATCAGCAAGGAAGGGTGGCAGAAAGCGTCGAGGTGAGACATCAAGAGATCTGCCCGATGACCTCTCAGAACTGTACAAGACAGATCCAGAAGAGGATTACAATCAGCGCAAGACATGAATCCAATGGATTCGATGATATTGGGCAGAACAGTGGTTCAAGTACAGATTTATGACAAAGGAATATGCTGAAAAGAATGACATCAAGCGACCATGGGGAGACATCCTATACAAAAATCTTCAACCCAGGTCCAGAGATGAAGCCATTGAACAAGGCTTCTATCCCTGCATGGTCCATGGACCACAGCCTGCGGATGCTGACCCATCGTCACTGCTATGGTGTCATGACGACAATCTGTTCAAGCGCAACTTCCAGTTTGCCCAGAATTCGGCGAAGCAGAACAAGAAGTCTTTGGGATTAGACTTCAACCCTGGTCCCTCTGCTCCCCGTGCCGATGGGAGTAGCGAAGCTGAACCCAATCTTGTTGGGCCCTTCTACAACCTGGAAGGTCTCATCACTCATATCGTGGTTCAAGGGACAGCCGTGGATGAGCCTGCAGATGACGCTGAATCAGATGAAGCGCCTGCAGCGCCGAAGCCAAAGAAACTGAAGCAGCCTAAAGCTTCAAAGCCTGCCTCAGCACCAAAAATATCATGGGCGAAGCCACTGGCTACTGCACCTCCTGAAGACAGTGTGCAGTCTGAAGATCTGTCACGCATCTCCAAGCCCCAGAAAGTCAAGATGCCTCTGCCACACACCAGCCAAGAACTGACTGCTGCTGCTATTCTGCGCAATGATGCCATTGATCTGTCCAGTGATGAAGATCTTGCAGATGACGCTCTTGAGCAACTGACCAAGAGAAAAGAAGAAGCAGAAATCTTCAACAATTTGCCTCTCTTTGACGTGGCAATCATCCACGACTTCATCGATGAGTGGTTTGACACGCCCAACCTCAGCTTTGAAGATCTGCAACTTCCCATTGGCCTCAGTGTTGCCTTCCATGGCGCCATTGCTTCAGAGTTAGCTATAGCCCAGCGCATCGTTGAACTGAAGCAGAAGATTGACTTTGAGAAAGCTCAGTTCAAGAAGCATATGGCCAAGCTCAGCGTGCAAGAGGTCAAGAACTTCAAGATCATGCTGCACGAGCTCAAAGAAGCCTTTCTCAAGAAGCGTGAAGAAGCTCAAGGTTCTCGTGAGCGCATGAAGAGCCTGGCTGACAAGTGTGTGCAAGCCTACATTGAGGCTGAGAAGCGCAAGGCCCTTGGGCGTCCTGGCATCGCCCCCAGGATGGCTGCAAAGCAGAAGAAGAAGCCTGCTATGGCCGAACCCGACGCACCAAGGCAGGAAGCACATCCCATTGTCTTCCCAACCAGCATGACTGGCTCGAAGCCAAAAGCCAGGTCTACTTCTTCAGAACTGAAGAAGACGAGGACTGCTGAGGCTGAAGCCAGAAAGAGGAAATATCCTGAAGCCTCTGCTATTGCTCCCTCCAAGAAGAAGCAGAAGACCAAGAAGGAACGGGCTGCTCCCACAGAGCCCTTAATTGTTGAACCCATCTCCATGGTTCGCCCTGCCGCTGAACATCAAGAGCGCCAACTGACTGTCCATGAGCCTGCTTTCACAGAGGCTCATGAAGCTAAAGACATTCCAGCAGCTGATCCCACCGCTGCTGAAGACATTAGTCACCATGACCCTGTTGAAGATGATGCAGTTCTTCCTCAGATCGAGCACCAACAGGTATCATCGCCTGTGCTTACGCACAGCGAACTCATCAGCATTGGTCGTCCTCTGACGCCAATTGCTCAGGATGCATCATGGGCTGATCACCCACAACAACAAGTCACACCACCCCGGCAAGAAGAAGAAGATGACTTTGAGGCCCAGCCAACTCCATCTCCAAAGGCGTCGCCAGCGTTACGCAGGCTTTGCAAAGGACCAAGGCCTCCAGTCTCCAAATCTGAAGCTAAAGCTGCTGAAGACATTCCGGCTGCATCAGCCGATGACACCCAAGAAGAAGAACGTGTCCCCACTCCCCCAACTACTGACAAAGCTGTTCTCGAGGAGAACGTGTCTGTGCCCGACCCTCCAGCTCATCAAGTGGAGGTAGAAAATCTTGAGGCTGCCACCACCAACACCAGTGAAGCCACTGACGCTGTCATGGCTGAAGCAAATGTGGAGCCTACACCAACCCAAGAACCAGAAGTCAGCGAAGCCAATGATGCTACTGCTTCTGTTCTTGCGCCTGCTGCTGGTCCTTAGTTTGACTATCACATTGAGCATAGGCCTCAGGTACAGAAGCCAATGCCAAGGTTGCCCAGGTTTCCAGGTCCTGCATCAGCACTTGGATCCTTCAATGTCAACAGCTTCAAAGCAGACAACACCTTCTTCAATAGCTCCAAGAACCCCTACTCAAGGGAACGAATATCTTCTGATCGGTTCTGGAGCTATACGCAGCGAAGCTATTACTCCTGCATTCTATACAATCAAGGTCACATCTTCCCACATATGCGTCTTGACACCGAAGCAATAGTTGGTCTGCCCTGCTTGGAAGAAGCTCTGGACTGCTTCAAAGAGGTTGGATTGTTGCCTTTCGTCACTGACCAAGATCACTGGAACGAAGAGTTGCTGCTCCAATTTTATGCCACACTTCACATACGTGGTTACAACAGAGATCCGAAGACTTGGGTCCTTGAGTGGATGACAGGAAATGTTCATCACGAAGCCAAAGCCTTTGATATCATTGAGCTCACTGGTCTGCCCACTCCTGGAGATCTCTATGAACCTGGATGTCAACTTCACAGTGAAGCTATGGAGAGCATCTTTCAGAAGCCTGAACCGAACATGAGTCAGATGCTTAGTATGATGAAGCCTTTGCCACAAGATGCTGCATATCCTAAGGAGTTCCTTGTTGAAGACCTGGAGTATCTGCCAAGGACCATCTATCACATTTTAAGGCGAACTCTCTGGCCCATCAAAGGACATTCCCCATATGCAAAGCTGGAAGGTGCAATGAAGACTTTGGTCTTCTATATTCTTCATGGCAAATGCTTCAATGCACAAGACTTCTTCATCCGCCAACTTGCTGCTTCAGGATCTGATCTCTTTGGTTTGAAGTTCTACGCTCCATGGATAATGCGGCTGATCAAACTCCACTCAGCTATCTCATATCAGCCCTCTGCTCGCAATCATCGGATCTTTATGCCTGACGTGGATATGTCCGTTGAAGCCCTCTATCCAGAGCCTACCAAGGAGCCTCTTAGTCTTCAGAATGCGGAGCATCAAAGTTTCTCTCAGAACATTGAAGGAGTTGAAGCAGTCACTCGTGTTTATCCTCTGGCTGGCACTACACGCGCACCTCATCGTGCCCTCACTGAAGCCACTGAAAGCACTATTGCCCAACGGCCCAAGAAGCGATCTCGTGTTCTCAATGACCGAGAGCTTCTGGTTTCTCTTCATCATAAACAGGATAGGCATCATGACTGGCTGAAGCGCCAAATGCACAGCCTCTTGGTGGATATCAACCGCATTCACAACCTTGCCACCAAGAATGCCTTTGTTGCCCATGAAACTTGTCGGCGTACATGGAAAGGGCCGACGCTTATGTTCTCTGAGGATGATCTTCAAGAGGATGGCTTCTCTAAATGTTTCAAGTTTGACTCCACACATCCCCGAAGGGCTGTGCTGCGACGAACTCCCTCACTTGAAGACTCTGAGTTCTCTTCCTCTGCGGCAACTGTGAATGCCAGAGTGATCGAGGACGAAGATGATGCTACTTCACCGCCCCCTCCTTCAGCACACGTTGACACTGCCCCGAGCTCGTCTGAACCGCCTAACAACACCGACGACCTTGCTACTTCACCTACTCCTCATGGGAATGAGTATATGCTCTATGTCTTCAAACCTTTTTGGTCCTTACTGACAAAAGGGGGAGAAGCATATGAGTGTGATAGTCTTCAAGCGGGTCCATATGGGCGGTTACTTTATGTTTTGCCTAGTGTTTACAACTCTCGTTTTGATACATTTGGTTCTTTGAGTTGTAACACTTAAACTCGATGGTCGTCTGCTACTCGTTTGCTACTTTGTGATGCGATGATAAATTCCGCATGTGCGACGATAAATTCCGCACTTAGATCATTTTGCAGACGTCCATTTTCCATTATGCATGTCATTATCTTCACATACTTTTCATGCATGATGAATTGTCATCATAAGTTGAAGAGGATCTCCACAAGTACAACCTGCCATGTGCATTTGCATTCCAAAAGAAAATTACATATATGCACATCTTCAGGGGGAGCCCTTACAACTTATGAAGACAATTCCTTATCCTTTACAATTTCACATATTATATTCCCCGTTGAAAACTTCAACCAGTTTGTCATCAATCACCAAAAAGGAGGAGATTGTAAGTGCATCTAGTGCCACCCCTAGTTGGTTTTGGAGTATTGACGACAAACCTAGTTGAGGGACTAATGTGTTTGTGATAATTGCAGGATAACACATGTAGAAGTCCCTCATTGATTCGGTTTTCCTACCAGAGACGACCCCTAAAAATGTATGAAGACATTGAAGTCAAAGGTGGTATGTGAAGATATTCACATTGAAGACTATGACAAGAGAAGACATCGCATGAAGACTATGGAGCTCGAAGACTTAGATCTTTCGTAGTTCTTTTTCTTCTTTGTTGAGTCATAGGAACCACCATACTGTTAAGTGGGGTCCAAGAGAACCAGTCAGAATGACTGAAGTGATGCTTAACCAAAATCCTATGTCTTCGAGTGAAGACTATGAGAGCGAATCTTGTCCAGAGTTGGACAAGTCAGCTTTGCTTGTAGCCCAAGTAAAGTTGTCGTGTGTGTTTAAAATCTGACTGTTGGAACACGTGTCAGTTCCTTAGTGACCCAGGGTCATTTTGGACAAATCATGTCGGGTTGCCTAGTGGCTATAAATAGCCCACCCCCTACAACCATAAACGGTTGGCTGCTTAGAGTTAAACTATGGCTGTTGTCGTTTGAGAGCAACCCACCTCGAAGCCTTTGAGAGAGAATTCCTTGCGAGGATAAAGTCCTAACCACCCAGAGCCAAAGAGTGTTAGGCATCACTTAAGTCTTCTTGTCTGTGTGATCTGAAGACTTATTACACTTCAGGACTGTGAATCCTCCAGCCGGTTAGGCGTCGCGTTCTGAGCATCCAAGAGTCATTGTGGATCGCCGGTGAACGAAGTCTGTGAAGGTTTGGGAGTCTACCTTGAAGACTTACCAGAGTGATTGGGCGAGGTCTGCGTGACCTTAGCTCAAGGGGAATACGATGAGGACTAAGGGTTCTGAGCTGCGTGTTCAGGACTGGGTGTCCGGGACTGTGTGTCCTCAGGTTTAAATACCTAGCCGCCCTAACCAGACGTATAGTTGTCACAACAACTGGAACTGGTCCAACAAATCATTGTCTTCAATGAGTCACTGGTTTCATCCTTCCCTTCCCTTTACTTACTGTTGGTCCTTGTGAAGTCATTACGTGATTGCATTATCTTTTGTCTTCACTGAGTGACTGCTTGTTCTGATTGGCTTCACAATATCTTCCTACCTGATCCCTACTGCCTAGCTGCTATTAGTCATCGTGCTTTCACTTCATTGATTACCTGACTAAGGTTTGTCTAGTGTAGTCTACCTTCCGCTACGTGGTAATAGGTTTACTTCTATCGTTTGTCTTCAAAACTTCCCTGTTTAGAAGACTTTCATAAAAATCGCCTATTCACCCCTCCTCTAGTCGATCACTAGCACTTTCAGTTACCCTCATCTGTCGCTCCCTTGCCTTGGAGTTGTAGTGTCTGAACTTCTGTTGTTGTATTGTCTGAACTGCCGTTGTTGTAGTATCTGAACTTCTGTTTTATGTCTCCTCTTGCCTTTTGAGTTATAGTGTCTGAACTTCTGTTTGTTGTTGTATCTGAAATTATAATATTTTTACCATCCTTTTGTATTCTGCAGGACAAGCTACTACATGTTTACCATCCCTGCGAATGTGATTGACCTCACAGGACGTGTCCTTTATACGCTTTTCGGTGAAGGGCAGCAGATGGAAGGAGACATAATGGATTATCTCATAAATTTGTGGAAGGATAAGCCGGAGACCTCTGAGATATTCACTAGTGCTGACAGGGTTGTACTTAGTCCCTACTTCATACAGGTTTTAGTTCTTTGCACCCCTATCTCCTTCTTTTTGCCTTAGTTTTGTTGTAGTAGCATTTGGGAGGTGTTTTAATTGTGTTTTTGTGAATGCACAGTACTTCCTGGAGTATGATTTCTTTGGTGCAACAGTTCCAAAGTTTGATGCAAAAAAATCTGCTGGTCTCCTCCCAATGTTTGTTCGCAAGGAAGAAGACCTTCTTAACGCAAAGCTGGTTAGGTTTTCATAACTCTTGGTTTTTTTAATTTCATGTTCATCCTTTTGCCGAATTTGTCAAGAAGTTTTTGTTCATGCCGGTTCTTCAGTACATATGCTTTTATAGTTTGTGTTCACCGGTCCTTTCATTCTTGGCAGGTTTTCTTGATTCTATTCAAGCCAATTGGCACAATGGCGCACTACAGTGTGTACGTGGTGAATAGATATCGTGGGAGCATTGACATCCTTGATTCACTTTCTTACGCTAATATGGAAACGTCGCGAACGAGTTTCCACGGGGACTGCCAAAATATCGTGAGTGTTTCTTAGCCTGAACCTCCTTTCACATTCTCTTGTTTGACACGAAGTTTATTATGCCTTGTGTTGACAAAATATGTTGCTGTCTCTGTTTTGGTAATACTGCCTGAACTGACTGTCATTTAGAAGTTGAACTTCTGCTATTTTCTTTAGGTGGATCTTATGCAAGTGTCGCTTTTTTATGTACCTGAACTTAACTACTTTGGTTAACATGTTTTTGACTTCATCTAATTTTGTTATTTTCGGCAGATGAAGAGATTTGTTGGGTTGCTCAAGGAGGTGTACAGCAAGGCTGCATACAAGGTGAGAAAGCAGCCTAACTGGGTGACTATTTCAAAGAGGCCGACTTTCATCGATGTTCCAAAGCAGAAGAGTAATGATTGTGGTTTCTTTGCCGTGAAGTTCAGCTCTTCGTATGATGGCGATGAGATTGTTGAAGATTTTGGTGATGTGGAAGTATGTTCTGTCTTTGTTCTTGTCTCATCATCCTTTGATTATTCTTGTGTGTTTTTGCTGAGACGTTCCTGCTGTGGTTTTAGATATCTGTTACTAAACCATCGTTTTCACCTTTCTTTGTTTGCAGGCTGCTGCATATGAATGGAAGGCTGAGTTCATGCACACTCTGATTTTTAGCGAGAAGAATGGAGTCGTGCGTTCAGAGCTCCCTAAAGAGATCCAGTCCTTTGGCCCGTGAATTCGAAGCATTAGTTTCATTGTAGATTTGATTTCGTACAAATTTTTAGGTTTGCTAATGATTGGAACAATTCTGTAAAGATTTGGTTGTAAGAATGTTTTTAGTGATTTGTGTATCTATAGGTGTAGCACTATTACTTATGATATTGTGGACAAATGCATTTGGTGTGAAGAATGATTTTGCTTTGTGAATTTCAATGTACTGCGTCGTTTTTCAGTATCCATGTGTTGAATGTTTTTGCCCCAACAGATGTACCTGAACTTCTGCCTCGGTTTTGGTTGAACTGCTTGATTTTTTGTGTTGTTTATTTTTGGGCTCCCAACATATGATCGTAGACTTGAACTTCTCCTTCGAGATGTGGTTGGGCTGCTGGTTTCAGACGGAGAGGATATTTTGTGTTGTGTAATGTATTGGTAATGTTCAACCCAACCAATATGTATGCTTTTGCGTAGAATCTATATTTGTTTTTTTGTGTTTTTTCAAGTCCTGATATGTAATAATCATATGTTTCTTTATCTTTGTTGCATTGTACATGAACTTCTGCACGTATCCAAGCAGAACTTCACATTTGAACGTGTTGTCTTAGGCTTGCTACCTTAGTTTATGCGGCGAAACTTTATTTTTTAAGCATATTCTTTTCCTACATTGATTTTACATACCAGAACTTCTTCTGTAAGCTGACTGAACTTTAAAACTGTATGATTATTTGTTGCTTGCTCTTTCATGCAATACAACACCAGCACATCACTTCCTGCCATAACATATCAGGACTTCTGCAGTAATATTACTTGAACTTCACAGTTTATGTTTTTCAATTTATTACTGCTTGCTCTTTCATGCAATACAACACCAGCACATCACTTCCTGCCATAACATAGCAGGACTTCTGCAGTAATATTACTTGAACTTCACAATGTATGTTTTTCAATTTATTACTACTTGCTCTTTCATGCAATACAACACCAGCACATCACTTCCTACCATAACATACCATGACTTCTGCAGTAATATTACTTGAACTTCACAGTGTATGTTACCAGGGGATGACATAATGTTCTGCACATTGACATGACACAAGTTTGCATTGTGTTAATTGACCTATTCTAATTGTTCATGAGCCTTGTGCTCCTCCTAGGCTTTGGTGGTAGAGGTTTTTGCTTGACATGTACCTCTTCCTCTTCATCGTCCTCTTCCTCTTCATCGTCGTCTTCCTCTTCATCGTCGCATTCCACTTTCTTCCTCTTCTTCGACGGTGTCTTCATCTTCGTCTTCCTCTTAATCTTCCTCTTCATCTTCCACCACTTTCTTGTTGTTGGCTCTAGGTCTTGCTTTCTGTTTCTTCTCTGGCATTTTGCTTGTCTTTTCAGCATCTGCGTGCTTCAGGCATGTTCTTGCATTATGTGGTTCATACTCCTTGCATATGCTACAAAGTCTGCTGCTTGCTTTCTTTGGGTGTGGCCCCTTCTTTTGTTCCATAACTTTGGGCTGCTGTTTTTGAGATTTGGTTTGCTTGATCTCCTCAGCATTGTTTCTTTCCAATAGTGTTGGACATGTCAGCTTGTTGTGTCCCGCAACCTGGTTGCACACACTGTATTTCCTGTGTCCAAGTGGCACTCCGTTCTCATCGTGCACGACGACTCTTCCTGCAGGTGGTGCCTTCATTTGAGCTCTCTTGTCACTTTTCTTTGCTACAGTAATTTTCTTCCTACCCTTTGTTTCAGAATACAATGGCAATTTCATCGTCTCTTGCTGTCGCTGCTCCATTGATTGGCCATCACCCTGCTTGCATTGGTTGGCTTTAGCGGCAGCGTTGAGCATTTCAGCTGCATAATAATGAAGGTGATCTTCAATTTCAGCATCCTCTTCAGCCATCCTTTCGTCAGCATCCGCTTGATTTGCTGAATGTATTGCATCAAGCTCTTCCACAAGCCTCTTGAGAACATAGTAGGCTCTGTCATATTGCTGGTCACATCTCATCGCTTTCTTGTTAACCATCAAATTCAGCTGCAGCAAGATGTCTTGCTTCGATAGTCTTGAGCTGCCATCCGAAGCGGTTGTGTTGTAGTCCCTTGTATCAAAGGTTGGTTGTGATCTTGCAGTCTTTGTGTACCGTTTGAGGATATACTTATTTGGAAATTTGTCAGGCTTGATGTAGTCCAGTATGTTCATGATGTGAAGGCAGAACAGGCCTGCATTTTTGTGATGAATGCATAATACATAGTTTGTGAGCCAGCAATGAGTTTCATAAATTTTGATATGATACTACTAGTCTAGCTATTTAATGATCTTGTTTTTTCGTTCACCTGTGTGTGTCCAGAGCTTGCATTCACACTCGTATATTTCCTTCTCTGGGTCAGCTACAACCTGGAATTCAAGCTTTGACCAGGAAAATCTTTCTTCATCATCATGGCCAGGCTTGTTGTGGTAGTACACAAGGTACTTAGTGGGCTCTGCTGTACGCTTTGCCCGAAATAGCATGGCCTTTCTCATCCTATTCCTCATCTCAGTGTACATGGCTTTCGTGTACTTGATAGACATGTCTTCCTCGTAGCCGTAAGTTGTTTTTGTCACAGGATTGGTCTGCACATGTCAAAAAGTGAGATATTAGTCGAAGTAGAGTCATGGGTTTCATTTTTCTAAATTCAAAGTGCACATGTTGAAGGTAAAACAGAACATGATGGGGGTGTTTTGTACTTGTCATCATACCATGCTGGTCATTGTTCGCTCGTTCTCCTTCTGCATCCGAGTTTGTATGAATGCATTGACCCGCCTAGCAAACTTGTGTAGGTTCTGGGTCCCCTTGACAAACCCTTTCTTTAGCACGTGGTTCATGCTCTCGCTTCGTTGTGTGGAAGTCATTCTAGCACAGAAAATGTTCTTGTAATATGCTGAAATCCACATCTTCCTATCACTCTAGAGCTGCATCATCATCTGGTCGTTCTCCAGGTTGTATTTGTGCATGATTTTAGCCCAGGCATCTTCAAACTCCGTTGGCATCAGTGGCTAGTTTAATATAGCTGTGAACTCCTCTTTGAATGTTTTATACTTTTTGTACATCAACGCGAGGTATTCCCTGTACTTCTTCATGATGTGCCAACGGCATAGCTTGTGGACGGTGTTTGGAAATGATTGTGGTATAGCTTTCTCCATCGATGGGCATTGGTCTGCATGAATTAAGAAAATGAAACTTGATTCTTTTTTTGTACTGATGGTGAACTTATGTTGTACAAGTAGTTGAACTACACATCTTGGCAGTATGGTATCTAAGAATGTCACATGTATTTTTTCTTTACAGCAGTGTTGCTGAACTTCTTTGCTATCAGTGCTTGAACTTCATAGTTAGTAGTAGGACAAACTAGTAGTGTCGCAATCAAAAAATTTCTTAAAGCATTGTTGTTGAACTTCTGTGGTAGCAGTGCTTGAACTTCACATAATAACTATATTTTTCTGAACATGCTACATATATTTATCTTACAGATTTGTCCTTGAACTTCTATGATTCATGTATTTGAACTTCACATTCATAACTAATTTTTTTGTAAACATGTGACAGATAATTTTGCTTTCTTGTACTGCTAGTTGGACTTCTGTGCTTACAGTGGTTGAACTGCATTCTTTACATTATTTTCAGACAAAACCAATGTACCCAACCAACACAGACCCATAGACTGAAAAGATGATGAAACTTGAGGATTTTTTTTTGAACTCACCTATTAGAATGCAAGTTGGGTGCTTGTTGTTCATGCACCGTAGAAATGTATCGAATAGCCACTTGAATGACTTTGCATCTTCATCTCTTATCAGGGCAACAGCAAATATCATTGACTGCAAGTGATGGTTTGTTCCAACAAACACTCCCAGGGGCATATGAAATATGTTGGTCTTGTAAGTCGTGTCGAATGTTACGCAATCGCCGAAGTCTTGATAGGCTCCTCGGCAGCTTGCATTGGACCAGAAAATGTTTTTAATTAACTTGTCCTTGTCCACTTGGATGTCATAGAAGAACTCATCATTTATTGCCTTCATGTCTTTGAAGAATGAAACAAGTTTCAATACATCATCCAAATCATCTTTCCTTGCATTCATGGCTTTCCTACAAATCACATGCAAACATGCATTTGTTTATTTTTTGCTAGCAAAGGGTTGTGAGCTAGGATTTTATTTTACATTGCAGTATGTCGGTGTTTGAATACTTACTAGTTTAGCAGGTCTCGTCCGGTCATGCTTAGGAAGTAGCTTCCATCTTCATTTTTAGATAGCATGGACATGATTGTTGTGTGCTTGACATCATGGTACTACAGGAGCTTTACGTACCCCAAAATAGTGGGGTCATAATTCTTGTGTGAGTGCAAAAATACCAGCATGTCATCAGTTTGCATGAGCTCGTGATTATGATTGTACTCAATGTCCAGTGCCACGCATGTGCCATCCTCCTGCACCTTCACCCTCATTCTTGCATTGCAGCCCGTCCTCTGCGATGTTTTGTTTCACTTCCTGTTGGCCTATGAAACAGAAGATGTGTGTATCCCTTGGAAGGCGCAAACAAAATACTTGTGGTTGTCATTTCCACCTATCTTCCTGATTCCAAAACCAGCGTGCCTGGCGTATCTGTTATAAAATTCCATTGCTTTCTCTACATCTTTGAATCACATTTTTAGTCTTGGTATTAGATAATCCGGTAGATCTGGCGTCTGCAGAAAAAGAAAAAAAATTAATCCAAACAGCACCTTAAAATGCAGTTTATGAACTTGTTATCCTGGAGGGAGCAGAAAATGTGCAGATAATACAAGATGCGTATATAAATATTTTTTGTTTCACTTACGTGCGTGTATGATCGCAACTCCGGCGGTGTCGGCTACTGTCCATGGCGGAGTAATCATAGCAGGATGCAGCAGTGGATCACGAGGAGGGAGGAGGGCTGAAGATGGCCTCTCTCTTGTTTGCGTCCTTTTTGCTTGAGGTGGTTGTGGAGGTATTGCGATCCTAGTCTTGGTTTGCTCTTTTGTTTTGTGAAGCAATCCATCTACCTTATGCCCCGTAGAATTCTGACTTGTAGCAGCAGCAGCAGGATCAAACGGTGGTAGTGTGCAGATCACTCTCCTCCGTGTGTGTGTTGCTGTTGGATTTGTCCTGGGATCCGGTTTAGTTGCTTCGCTTTGGCATTGATGAGGCATACCAGGATAACCTCCAGGGTTACACGCAGGACTTGAGCTAACCCCCTCCTCCATCGGCGTGCTTGGGAGTCTGCTGGTGGATACAAAGAATCCGTGGGGTATTTCCGGCGTCACCCAATTAGGTGGAGGCGCAAACCTGTGCGGATAGGGCTATGACCCAGCATCTTGGAAGTATCCTTATGTTTCGGGTGTCATCCATTTTTGGTCTGGAGTAGGTTGGTAATGTTGTTGGTGCGTTTGAGGTGTGACCCGTTGAGGGGGTGGTGCAACGCGTATAGGCTTTGGATTGTGTACTTGCTGCTGGGAACTTCTAAGCTTCTTCATGCGTCTCTCGTCTTGCTGACATAAAAGAAAAAAATGTCTATTAGCACACAAGTTATATCTGCATATACCTTTGTAACTGAACTTAGCATTATTCACAGCCTGAACTTCTCATATAAAAGTGGTGAGAGCCATCACACTATGCACTGAGCTGAGCATCTGCCGATGCCTTTGTACCTGAACTGAGCACCCTTCACAGAATGAACTTCACACCATGTTTTTTAATTCTACAATATTTGATTACTTATATGTACCTGAACTTAGCACTCTCCACAACCTGAACTTCTTGTTTTGCAAAGGGGAAGTACTGTCTACAGTTAAAAAACCTGAACCTTCATGAAGTTTTTGAATGGTTGAACTGCTAGTGCATACCAACCTGACCTTCATGTCATATCACATGCATGTTCTATTTTCCTTTTATTTTTTTGCACAGAACTCTAGCACACTTACTAGTTGAACTTCACATGGCTTTTCCACATGTGAATGTGAATGCAGAAAATTTTATAGTGGTTGTAGAATGGACTGAGGCTCACATACTACCTGAACTTCACATGCCTGTAAGCAGGCAGGCAAATTTTACAATGTTGTTTTGTAGCCTGGACTGAGGATCACACAATACCAGAACTTCACATGGTTGTAAGGAGGCAGATTTTAAAAAAGCTTTTGTAGCCTGGACTGATGCTCACACACCACCTGAACTTCACATAGCTATAAGAAAATAACAAACCGAAGGAAGGAAGAAGTTCAACCATACCCTGGCTATAAGTTCGACCAACCTTTTTCCAGCAGCTGATAGGCCACCTTGAGAACAATTCGTTGTGGAGGTATGAGTGGAATTCCATGGAAATCCATGTCTTGCAGAGGGCGCTAAGTTCATCTGTACGAAGCAAAAAGGCCAGAGAAGGCAAGATTGAAGAAGGCAAAATTGGGAGGAAGTTCATGTACTGTTGCCGCTGAATTTGAGGGCACGACAGATGCCGCCTCCACGGAGGAGTTGCTCCGTTGGTCGTGCCGCTCGCCGTAGCTTGTGTCGGGCCCGTCATATGGTCTGCCGAGGCTTTGGGAGGTGGCGATGGGACGAGGATGTGACTTCCTGAAGTCCATGGCGGCTTCGCCGCGTCCAGGCGACGCGGGCTCCCTCGTGCCGGCGTCCGCCGTCGCTCGCTCGCCCACGCCGGTGGCCAGCCACGAGCTGGAGACGGCGGGGAGGCGGCGGACCCGGCCGACCAGGAGCTGGGGAAGGAGGGGAGGCGGCGGATCCGGCTGGCCAGGAGCTGTAGACGGGGAGGAGGCGGCGGATCCGGCGAAGATCGGCGACCAGGAGGGGAGGAGCGGCGAGGAGGGGGGCTGGGGCGGCTCGGGATCGAGGGGATCAGGTGGATCCTGTCGAGGCATCTCGGATCGGGTGGGATCCTGTCGGGGCGACTCGGGTCGGGCCGGGCAGTTCAGGGAAGTTCGGGAGGGCCCTGTCCGGACCTATATATATATATATATGCTCGTGTGGTAGTGTTCTTGTGCCTTTTCTTGATCCATAGATCCCTTTCTCCGTTTCAAAGGCTGCATTAGAACTTACATACTCTTCTGCGCTGAACTTTTTTAGGTCTAGAATTTTTTCTGTTTTGAATAGCCATTTGATCTGGAATAATACCAAACAATTTAGGAAACTTGTTTGTCTCAACACTTAGCTGAAATTGCCTTCTTCAAATATCTGTAGTCATGGCAGCTTATCATGCCGGCTTAATTTTCCTTATATGTCATTAGCCCTTAACTAAGCCGCCATTAATTGTTTGCATCTTCATCACTTAACTGTCAATCTCAGCATTAAACTGAACCGGCGTGTTGCTTTTCTTTTCAGTTCTTCTTTGCACATCATGCTGTCCAAAGCACCAACCATCTGTAACTGGCTTCCCTCAATCGTAACTGAGGAACGTTTGAAAGAGTTCTTCACCACAGGATTTCTGCCAGTGAAAACTGTCATGTCTTACCGTGCCCCTGACTCGGAAGAAGAACGACCCAATCCAAGAGACGGCGAAGTAATTGTTTTTACTGACCACATGAACCGTGGCTTCTCACCGCCAGGCTCAAAGTTCTTCAGAGAGGTCCTCCACTTTTTCAAACTCCACCCTCAAGATATCGGGCCCAATTCCGTATCTAACATCCGTAACTTCCAAGTGCTCTGTGAGGTATATCTTCAACAAGAGCCGACCGTGGAGTTGTTTAGAGAATACTTTTATATGAATCGGTAGAACGAGTGCACCAACGGCCTCAGCTTAGAACTCAGAGGCATCTCAATTCAGCGCCAGCAGGGTGTTGTCTTCTCTCTCATAGTCTTACCAAGTCACCCAAAGGACTGGAACCAGACTTGGTTCTACTGTCAAGACATTTCGCCGGCGAACAAGAAGCCACTGCCAGGTTATCGCCCCGATCATCTTGACTCCAAGTACGCGCTTCCCGACAAGCTTACTGCCGCTGAACGCAAGAGGCTGGTACCCTCCATCAAAAGGATTAATGCTCTGTTAGGGAACGGGTTAACTGGAGTTGATCTGACCCGCTGCTGGATCTCATGGCGGGTCATCCCTTTAAGCCGTCGATCAAAGCTGATGTATGATATGGTGGAGGACCGGATGACTCTCTTCGCCACAATCCCGTTCAATTAACAGAAGAAGATATTATTTCAATGTCAACTCTTCTAGTGAACGGGAAATACGAAGATTTCAGTGTCATCGGGTTAAACCCCTTCTGCCAGCTTAACCCGGTGCCAGAAGTAAGGATATTGTTATTTCTCTCCTTTGTATTTTCCCAGCCGTTTTGTTTTAATACTTGCCTGACTCTTTATCTTGTTTTTACCTGTCTGTAGGCCAACTCTGACTTCTGGAAAGTTAAATATGACCACGAGGCTGCCAAGAAAGTGAAAGCCGCCGCCATAAACGCCAAGAAAACGACCCGGAGGTCGAAAAATAAGAAAAAGAACACTCCTGAAGATTGGAGGAAGCTTTATGACACATCTGATTCGGAGGTAGCCCTTGATTCCCTTGGCCAATTTTTTAACAATCTTATTGACACTAATCCTTACCAGGATGACATTGGGGCCAGTCAGGCTATGGAAGCAGGGTAACTATCATTTCCTCCGACTCAGAGCCCTTGCCAAGACAAAAAGTTCGACGAGTGATCCGTAAAGTAAGGTTTTCTAACCCTTTAGCTCACTTGGATCCCAACTTTCGTTTGAAAAAGTAGAAACATGAAAGCCGCCGTCAAGCTTGGACTGAAGATGAGCCGGCTGTTGTTCTTCAACAAACTCCTTAGAAGCGCCCGAATGAGGTTTACTTCTTTCTGTCTTTAACTCTGTTTAATGGATCCTTCCCATTGTATTACTTTAACTCTATTTTATCTTTTCAGGAGGTTTCTTGCTCTTCTGGCGACTCGTCACAGATGCAATTTCCGGCCTTCAAGACTGCCCCTAGGTAATGAAAAATCCTCATGTTTTCTGGGTTGTTCAAATTGTATGTTTATACTGACAATCCTACAACATTTTTCTTAGTGGCCAAGCTAAATCCAAGAAGGCAAAGGTAGCTAAACCGGGGGAAGGCTCGCCGGTGCTTGCATCTAACCCGGCCAGGCCATCTTCTCCATTAACCGACGCTCCAGAAGACCCACCTGTTGATGCAGAAGCAAATCCTCCTGAGTCGTCGTTTCATGAGACCACTGTGAACCCTTCTGCTACTAGACCATCAAGCTCACCCAACCCGCCATCACCGTCCGCACAAGACGTTCAGATCACAGGGAGTCGCTTTATTAAACCATGGAATCCAACTGTGCTGGCTCGGTGTACTGCGAAACAAGAGGCATTGGAGAGGCAGAAAGTGCGCTTTGACATTGCCAATTACGACCATCTAAATGCCAACGATATTTTATCCGGCTATCTCAGCCACGTGCACTCCAGTCGTGACTCCGAGATCGAAATGGTCAAACAGTTGCAGCTGATATATGAGGTATGTTCTTCCGGCTTATCTATATTCCTTCAGCCCCCAAGTCTTCAGATTATGAAACAACCGGAATGATCTGTAGACTTTAGCATATAGGCCAAGACCTTTACCTTTGATTTTCTTGAATTCAATAAAATAGAACAAAACTTCACCTGTAGTCCCCAAGGGCCGGTTCTTTTTTATCATAAATGAGCCAGTACCTTAAATTGTTTTGTACCGTATTCAAAGAACTTAATATTTCGGCTTAATCTTGAGAAACTTGCTGAATTGCATACATTAGCCCCCAAGTGCCAAGTGCTGTTACTTTGTAAAGTATTTGGGACTTAAAGTATGTCTTCAGAGCCATAAGAAATTGTTTTGGTATTTGAACCTTTGAGAAAAATCTTGACTTATCTGAGTATGTATTCTTGCAGAATGCCTTATCCGAACTAAACTCGCAATTGACTGATGCAAAGACCCGGCTAGCTGGTCAGGAAGCAGAAATTAAGTATGATAACTCCAAATTGCAAATAAGTTTCTCTGAGACAGAAAACTTAAAGATCAGTTTGGCTGACAAGAAGAAAACCTGGGCAGAGGAAAAAATGCTTCTGACACAACGCACTAAGAAAGCCGAAGCATCCCTTGAAGAGGTGTCAACAGAGCTGAACGGCTTAAAGGGCCGGGTGTCTCAAATGGTGGCCGCCATTTTTGGTAAGCCGTCTGTTTTTAATCTTATGTACTTTTTGCTGATCCGAAATATAAACCGCCAGTTGACTTTGTGTATAAAACATGTGCAGGCCCACGAAGCAAAAACCTGAGCCAAGATCCTTTGATTAAATTGAAGGCAGTGTACACCTTAGTAGAACAACTGTATATTGGTGCACAATGGGCACTTGCCGCCATCTCTCCTGCCAATCAAGGACCCAACCGGCTCAGTGACGTCTTGAAGAAACTATCAATCCTGCCTGCTAGATTTCAAGAAGTGAAGCGCTCATGTGCGTTAGCCAGGGCTTTGACTGCCCTAAGCCGCTCCAAGGCTTGGGTGCCAGACCTAGACCCGGCGGACATGGTCAGAGGCTATCCTACCATGAAGGAAGATGGATCTCCCTTTGAGCAGGATGACTTCATGGCTTGCGTGCGCGGAGTCCGGCCTCAGGCAACTACCCTTGGAGATGATACCAACATTGACAAATATCAGCCGGGTTTTGATGCTGAAAATAAGAAGATGGCGACTCCCTCGTACACGGTGACAGATTTGATACCGCCTGTAAGAGAAAATACATTTGCCCCGGAAGTTGACCCGGCAGGCCTGATCGACGATGAAGCCGAATTTGTCGCCGTGAATGGTTTTGACTGGTCAAAACCCAACTTCCAGCCAATAGAGGGAAGTGAACCGGCGAGGGAGGAGTAACAACCATCTTCATTGGCTTTATAAATAGCCGTGTAATAGTTTCCTGATGGCAATATATGCATCATATTTGACGATTGTTTCTGCAACACTTTAACTCTGTTCCCTGTAGATACAAGAGAAAAGACTGGCTGGGCGGCTTAGAACCGAATGAGTTAAAACATCTGGCTTATATCCAATATGTTTATGACAATAGAAAACAGATATAAATAAAGGACAAGGGCTGAAACTAACTCTTTAGTTAATGCAGCAGACAATTACATATAAATAATAGCCATACTTGTACCTTTGATCATTAGACCACCGGCTTGAGTAACCCGGGTAATGAAGTTGATAAATCAATCTTTCTGAGAAATCAATTCCTTTGAATACTTTAATGATCATCATACCTTGGTAGCTTTGTTGTCAAATAGACAAGCCGGCGAAGAAGATCATGCTAATTATTTGTAACAAGAAACTCCAAGGCAAATAACAGTTAACAAGTATGACATAACCTTATATTTAAAGGTTGGTGGCTTCTGATTCGAATACGATTAGTAAACCGGACCAAAGGGGTTAAGCTAGGGTTCGAATACGACCATATAGCCCCCAGTGGCTGTGGCGTTGTGCCGATCAAGAGGGTACCGACATCTATGTTCTCTTTGGTTCGAATATGACCTATGTTTGAACAGGAAGCCCCCAAATGACCTTGAGAGGTTTTTAACGACCCTGATTCGAATACGATCCAAGTCGGACCCAAAAGGGGTTAAGCTATGATTCGGATACAATCAAGAAGCCCCTAGTGAATTTGGCCTTGAGCCGATCAAGAGGGTTACGATAGATATGTTCTCTTTGGTTCGAATACGACCTATGTTTGAACAGGAAGCCCCCAAGTGGCCATGTTAATTGCAGCTAGATTCGAATACGACCATAAGCCGGACCAAAAAAGGTTAGACTTGATTCAAATATGATCAAATCCTTAATAGTCATTTGAAAATAAGAAATAACAAAGATGCATAATCTTTGAAAAGAAAAGAGACTGATGGTCTTACTTTATTGCTTTATCATGGTATATACAATGTTAAAGTATGTACATGATGAGAGCCAGTGGCCCAGGTGTAGTATGGACGAAGTTGAGCAATGTTCCACGGCCGGCGGGTCTCCTCCTCCGACTTACGTGAATCTTTGTGCTCCCGAACGTTGATGAGGTAATACGACCCGTTGTTTAAATTCTTGCTGACCACAAAGGGTCCTTCCCAAGGTGGGGATAACTTGTGCGCATCTGATAGATCCTGGATGAGCCGGAGCACCAGGTCGCCTTCCTGAAAAGTCCTGGACTTAACCCGGCGGCTGTGATAACGGTGCAGGTCCTGTTGATAAATTGCTGATCGAGCCACTGCTAAGTCTCTTTCTTCATCCAACAAGTCAAGTGCATCATGTCTGGCTTGTTCATTATTAGCTTCAACATAAGCCGCCACACGGGGTGAGTCATGACGGATGTCACTAGGCAACACTGCTTCTGCTCCATAAACCATGAAGAAAGGTGTGTAACCTGTAGACCTATTAGGCGTGGTGTTGATACTCCACAACACCGAGGGTAATTCCTCTACCCAACAACCCGGCGTTCGCTATAAGGGAACCATAAGCCGGGGTTTGAGACCTTTCAAAATTTCCTGATTGGCTCTCTCATCTTGACCATTGGATTGAGGATGAGCTACAGAAGAAACATCAAGCCGGATATGCTCACGTTGACAAAACTCCTCCATAGCCCCTTGGGATAGATTAATGCTATTGTCAGTGATAATGCTGTGTGGAAAACTAAAACGGAAGATCACCTTTTTCATGAACTGAACCGCCGTGACCGCGTCACACTTACTCACTGGCTCCACCTCAACCCACTTAGTGAATTTATCAACTGCCACTAAAAGATGTGTCTTTTTATCCTTAGACCTTTTGAAAGGTCCCACCATGTCAAGCCCCCAGACCGCAAATGGCCAAGTGATTGGAATCATCCGGAGCTCTTGAGCCGGCACATGCGCTCATCGTGTGAACTTTTGACATCCATCACATCTGCTGACCAGATCCTCTACATCAGCGTGAGCGGTCAACCAGTAAAAACTGTGACGAAAAGCCTTGGCCACCAGAGATTTTGACCCGACGTGATGACCACAATCTCCTTCATGGATCTCACGAAGTATTTCTTGACCTTCTTTGGGGGAAACACACCGCTGAAACACTCCGGAGACGCTGAGATGGTATAGTTCTCCATCCGAAATCGTCATTGACTTAGACCACCGTGTTATCTATCGAGCCAGGATCTCATCCGCTGGCAACTCTCCCTGGGTCATGTAAGCCAAGAATGGAACTGTCCAATCTGGGATGACATGAAGAGCCGCCACCAACTGCGCCTCTGGGTCAGGAACAACTAAATCTTCTTCCGTGGGCAACTTGACAGACGGGTTATGCAAAACATCCAAAAAGGTGTTAGGTGGTACTGGCTTACGCTGAGACCCCAACCGGCTTAAAGCATCAGCCGCTTCGTTCTTTCGACGGTCAATGTGCTCCACTTGATAACCTTTAAAATGCCCTGCAACAGCATCAACCTCTCGGCGATAAGCCGCCATGAGAGGGTCCTTGGAATCCTACTTGCCTGATACCTGTTGAGCCACTAGATCTGAGTCGCCAAGACATCTGACCCGGTTCAAGCTCATCTCTTTTGCCACTCGAAGACCATGGAGCAAGGCTTCATACTCTACTGCATTGTTAGTGCAAGGAAACATCAACCATAACACATAACAAAATTTGTCACCTCGTGGAGAGGTTAACACAACTCCAGCCCCCGAGCCTTCCAACTGTCTGGACCCATCAAAATGAATAGTCCAATACGTGTTGTCTGGTTTCTCTTCTGGCATTTGCATCTCTGTCTAGTCATTAATGAAGTCAACCAGTGCTTGAGATTTGATCGCGGTAGGTGGCACATACTTCAACCCATGAGACCCAAGCTCAATCGCCCACTTGGCAACTCGCCCAGTGGCTTCTCTGTTTTGAATGATGTCTCCCAAAGGAGCAGAGCTAACCACGGTGATTGGATGTCCCTAAAAATAATGCTTAAGCTTCCAGCTTGCCATGAACACCCCATATACGAGCTTCTGCCAATGTGGATATCGTTGCTTGGATTCAATTAGCACCTCATTGACGTAGTAAACCAGCCGTTGAACCGGATGCTCCTTGCCAGACTCCTTGCGCTCCACCACAATAGCCACACTAACAGCTCGTGAGTTGGCGGCCACGTATAATAGCAGTGGATCTTTCTCAACTGGAGCAGCCAGGACCGGTGGCTCAGCAAGCTGTGTCTTCAGATCTTCAAAAGCAGAGTTCCCAGCATTGCCTTCTCCCCTAACCGGCTTATGAACCAGCTCAAAGCAGCAACACGGCCCGCCAGTCGTTGAACGTCATTGATGCATGTTGTTTTGGCCAGGGATGTAATTGCCTTGATTTTCTCCGGGTTAGCCTCAATACCTCGGTTAGACACCAAAAAACCCAAGAGCTTGCCGGCTGGGACTCCAAAAACACACTTGGCCGGGTTAAGCATCATTTTGTAGACCCGGAGATTATCGAAAGTCTCTTTCAGATCTGTGACCAAGGTTTCCTATTTCCTGGATTTTACCACTATATCATCCACAAAAGCATGAACATTACACCCAATTTGATTGTGAAGACAATTCTGCACACACCGTTGGTAAGTCGACTGGGCACTCTTAAGCCCAAAAGGCATAGACACATAGCAGAAAGCTCCAAAAGGAGTGATAAAAGCCATCTTCTCCTGATCCTTGACTGCCACCTTGATTTGATGATAACCAGAATAAGCATCCAGGAAACTCAAACATGCGTAACCCGCCATAGCATCAATGATCTGATCAATACGGGGGAGGGCAAAATGGTCAGCCGGACAAGCCTTGTTTAGATCGGTGTAATCCACACACATACGCCAGGTGCCATTCTTTTTTAGTACAAGCATCGGGTTGGCTAACCACTCCGGGTGAAAGACTTCTACAATGAACCCAGCTGCCAAAAGCCGGGCCACCTCTTCTCCAATGGCCTTTCGCCTTTCTTCATTGAACCGTCGGAGAAACTGTCTGACAGGTTTAAACTTTGGATCAATATTGAGAGTGTGCTCAGCGAGTTCCCTCGGGACACCCGGCATGTCTGAAGGTTTCCATGCGAAGATGTCCCAGTTCTCACGGATGAACTCGATGAGCGTGCTTTCCTATTTTGGATCCAAGTTTGCACTGATGATGAACTGCTTGGATGAATCGCCAGGCACAAAGTCAACCATCTTGGTGTCATCAGCTGATTTGAACTTCAACACCGGCTCATGCTTTATTGTTGGTTTCTTTAGTGATGTCATGTCTGCCGGGTCAACATGCTCTTTGTAAAACTTTAACTCCTTTGTTGCACAGACAGATTCTGCATAGGCAGCATCACCTTCTTCACACTCCAAAGCTATTTTCTGGCTCCCGTGTACTGTAATGGTGCCCTTATAACCCGACATATTAAGCTGAAAATACACATAACACGGCCGAGCCATGAATTTGGCATAAGCCGGCCGTCCAAACAGAGCATGATACGGGCTTTTGATCTTAACCACCTCAAAGGTTAATTTTTCTGCTCTGGAGTCATAATCATCCCCAAAGGCTACTTCTAGTTCAATCTTACCCACTAGGTATGCCGACTTGCCAGGAACCACACCGTGAAAAACATTGTTGGATTGTTTAAGACTCTTATCAGTCAATCCCATCCGGCGGAACGTCTCGTAGTAGAGGATGTTGATGCTGCTGCCTCCATCCATGAGTACCTTAGTGAATTTGTATCCACCAACCCGAGGTGCCACTACCAAAGCCAAGTGACCCAGATTATCGACCCGGGGTGGGTGATCCTCTCTGCTCCACACAATAGGCTGCTCTGACCAACGTAAGTAACATGGAATCGCCGGCTCAACGGCATTGACGGCCCTCTTGTGAAGCTTCTGGTCTCTCTTACATAAGCTAGTGGTGAATACATGGTATTGCCCACTATTCAGCTGCTTCGGGTTGCTCTGATATCCACTCTGCTGCTGCTGATTACCTTGGCCGGGTTGCAGATTATACCCTCCTTGGTTACGGGGATGGCCCTGACCGTGGAATCCTCCTCCACCTGATCCGGCGCCCGGGCCTTGGAAACCGCCTCCACCTAAGCCGCCACCTGGGCCGTGACCTCCATCAAACGCATTTGAATTTTTAAACGTCTTCATGGTCATACAATATTTCCACAGGTGGGTGGCTGGCTTCTCCCGGGTGCCGTGCTTTGGACAAGGCTCATTCAATAATTGCTCAAGGGTGGGACCTGACCCGCCCGACCGAGGGGCTGTCTGCCCTTGCGCCGTTGATTTCCGCCATGTGCATTGGTGTTAGCAACAAACTCATCATCCTTACGTTTATTACCTCCTTGATTCGCCGGGTTATGCTGATGACCCTTGCCGTTGTCGTTCTTCTTTCCCTTCGTTGCCTTTTCTTCATCAGACACCGAGTCCTTGGTAGTATCAGAATCAGCATACTTGACGAGAGCCGCCATCAACGTTCACATGTCATTACAGTCACGCTTGAGCCGCCCCAGCTTTTGCTTCAGAGGTTTGAAACGGCAATTTTTCTCCAACATTAAGATCGCTGAGTCGACATCCATTTTATCAGATGAATGTATTATCTCCTTGACCCGGCGCACCTAATGGGTTGTGGATTCACCATCATCTTGCTTGCAATTGGTCAGGTCCACAATAGACATAGGCTGCTTACACGTGTCTTTGAAGTTCTGGATGAACCGGGCCTTCAACTCCGCCCATGAGCCAATAGAATTGGGTGGCAATCCTTTCAACCAAGTACGAGCTGTTCCATCCAACATCATAGTGAAATATTTGGCCATTGCTGCGTCGCTGACCTCCAACAACTCCATACCCATCTCATAACTCTCAATCCAAGCCCCAGGCTGTAAGTCAGCCATGTAATTAGGCACCTTACGAGGCCCCTTAAAATCCTTTGGCAAACGCTCATTACGTATGGCCGGTACCAAGCAAGGAACACCTCCGGTTCTTGTGGCCACTCCTGCCTCGACCGAGGTTGCTGGATAAGCCGAAAAAGTTTGATGAGCTGCCTGCTCTGCTACCATTTGAACTGCTCGTTCTACCTCTTGTCGAATCCTCTCCTGATCCGCCAAGTTAAGGGCTCCAGCCCGCCCCGTCTCATGCCTGTACGGCCGGTTGTGGCATTGAGCATTGCTTGACATGTCCGCAGATTCCATATGCGTACTGTAACTCGGGCTCCGGCTTGGACGAGGAGTTGAATGGATCCCGTCTCGACTGTAGGAGTAGGCATCCTGTTGTGCCAAAGCTGTTTGAAGTTCTCTTACCCTCCGTGTTTCAACCGCCGCCGGTGAGTCACCTTCCATCGGAAGAGCCGCCAGACGAGCCGATGCTGCGATGAGGTCTTCCAAGGGGTTGGAGAAGTGACCCGGCGACGTTGGGACATAATGAGGCGGAGCGGTAATTATATGAGGTGGATCCATGGCACGCGGTTGGACCGGCGCGCCGGGTCTTGTAATCCGGGGTGCCTCCGGCGGGTTACTTCCCCGGCTCCGGGTGTATGAAAAAGATTCCTAGGATCGAGCGTCAAAGGCAGACGTGATTGAGTTTTCTGATGCCTCCTCCTCATGACCTCGTTCGATGCGTTCAGATCCACCGAGAGCCGGAAGGTCTCCGCTTGAAGCTGTTGAGCACGAACGTCCAAAGCCGCCCGCTCTGCCACCATCCTGACTTCCTCGGCGGCTAGATTTTCCTTAGCTTGCACCATCTCTTCACGTACGCGTGCCACCTCTGCGTCATGCTGGGCCTTATCCGCCGGCTCTACAACGGTAGTCAATAGAGTCGCCAGTTTATCCATGAGGTCCATCAAGATCCGAGCCAGAGGGCGCACGGGGTCTCCTAACCCGGCTGCAGCCGACCCGGTGGCTGTTGCCACCGCTGCTGTAGAGTTCTGCATGGGTTGTGTTCCTACCATGAAGACTCCGGCCCAATTCATCGGCTCAAGGGGGTCCGGAATACTGCTGCCATCGGAACAGCCCCCGAGCATGCCGTCCTACAGCTGGGACAAAGAGTCTGTCTCGCCCGTTGATGATGCAGTGTCAGAACAGACGGCCGTCTCACCGCCCTCCACCGATCCTTCAGAGTATTCACCGCCGTGGGCATAGCCTACAAAGGCATGCTCCACGGTAGATTGAACACGGGCGGTCCTCGCACGCCGAGCCGTTTCGATGAGGTTGGTGTGGACGTCCGGCTCAGGACCTGACTCACTGATCCGGCCGATGAAGACGTTAATTCCGCCGATGGGGACCCGGTACCCGTACTCAATTGAGCCAGCCTTGGGGCCCCAGCCTTCGTCGTCGATGTAGATCTTGCCGCGGCGACTCTTGGTCATCCGGCCCACAGCGTATCCCTTGAGCCCTTCGAAGCTGCCCTTCAAGAATTAAAATCCACCGTGCGCTGTCCCCACGGTGGGCGCCAACTGTCGTGGAATTGTCACGGTAGATGTCTTAGAGCAAGGACTTAGTCATAGGTCCATCACACTAGGAAGCTTAAAGGGGTTAATCGGGACAAAGGATATGAGAGGGTTTTATACTAGTTCGGCCCCTTACGATGAAGGTAAAAGCCTACGTCTAGTTGGGATTGATATTGCTGGGGTTTCGATCACCAAGAGGCTCAACTCACCGACTTGGTTATCGATTTGTTGTTTCTTGCCCTAAGCCGCCACCGGGTCGTCCCCTTATATACATGGGTTGACGCCTAGTGGCCTACAGAGTCCGGGTCGACCCATAATCATGTCCGACTCGGTGACTTCCTTTACATGCCTTTCTTTACAAGTTTTTCCTTACATACGTCGGTTTACAATATCGGGCCTTAAGCCGCCTCTAGGCCTTTAGGCCTTCTATAAGGTTTAATAAACTATCGTCTTGAATGTTTACTGGGCTTCTAGCGTAACCCGCAATTGGGGCTGACCCGGCCCCTCCTGGGTGGGTCATGTCTGATAATAATATCCCCCACAGGAACAGTAGACCTCCTCGATAACGTAAGGACCCTCCCATTTAGAGAGGAGTTTTCCTGCAAAAAATCTTAAACGAGAGTTGTATAGCAATACATAATCACCTACATTAAACTCACGCCTTTGTATTCTTTTATCATGCCACCTTTTAACTTTTTCTTTAAACAACTTGGCATTTTCGTAGGCTTGGGTTCTCCATTCATCAAGTGAGCTAATATCAAATAACCTCTTCTCACCAGCAAGTTTAAAATCATAATTAAGTTCTTTAATAGCCCAATAAGCCTTGTGTTCTAGTTCGAGAGGTAAGTGACATTCTTTTCCATAGACCATTTTATACGGAGACATACCCATAGGATTGTTATATGCAGTTCTATAGGCCCATAATGCATCATCAAGTTTCTTGGACCAATTCTTTTTGGACCTATTAACAGTCTTTTGCAAAATTAATTTGACTTCTCTATTGCTCAATTCTACTTGACCACTAGACTGAGGGTGATAAGGAGATGCAATTCTATGATTAACATCATATTTAGCAAGCATTTTACGGAAAGCACCATGAATAAAATGTGAACCACCATCAGTCATTAAATATCTAGGGACTCCAAACCTTGGAAAATTAACTTCTTTAAGCATTTTAATAGAAGTGTTATGATCAGCACTACTAGTTGGAATAGCTTCTACCCACTTAGTAACGTAATCAACTTCAACTAAAATATGTGTATAACCATTAGAGGAAGGAAAAGGTCCCATATAGTCAAAGCCCCAAACATCAAATGGTTCAATAACAAGTGAATAATTCATAGGCATTTCTTGACATCTACTAATATTACCAATTCTTTGACATTCATCACAAGATAAGACAAACTTATGGGCATCCTTGAAGAGAGTAGGCCAATAAAAACCAGATTGCAGTACCTTATGTGCAGTCCTATCTCCAGCATGGTGTCCTCCATAAGCTTCGGAATGACACTTGCGTAGGATCTGTTCCTGTTCATGCTCAAGTACACAACGTCTAATAACACCATCTACTCCTTCTTTATAAAGATGTGGGTCATCCCAAAAGTAATGCCTCAAATCATAGAAGAACTTTTTCTTTTGCTGGTATGTGAAACTAGGTGGTATAAACTTAGCAACAATATAATTAGCATAGTCAGCATACCATGGAGCAGTATGATAAGTATTTATGACATTTAATTGCTCATCAGGAGAGCTATCATCAATAGGTAGTGGGTCATCAAGCACATTTTCTAACCTAGACAAGTTGTCTGCAACGGGGTTCTCAGCTCCTTTTGTATCAACAATATGTAAATCAAATTCTTGAAGCAAGAGAACCCATCTAATAAGTCTAGGTTTAGCATCTTTCTTTTCCATAAGATATTTAATAGCAGCATGATCAGTGTGAATAGTTACTTTAGAATCAACAATATAAGGTCTAAACTTATCACAGGCAAATACAACTGCTAAGAATTCTTTTTCAGTAGTAGCATAATTTCTTTGAGCATTGTCTAAAGTTTTACTAGCATATTGAATAACATTTAGTTTCTTATCAACTCTTTGTCCTAGAACAACACCTACAGCATAATCACTAGCATTGCACATAATTTCAAAGGGTAAATTCCAATCAGGTGGCTGAACAATAGGTGTAGAGATCAATGCTTTCTTAAGTATTTCAAATGCTTCTACACAATCATCATCAAAGACAAATGGTATATCTTTTTGTAATAAATTAGTCAGAGGCCGAGAGATTTTTGATAAGCCCTTAATGAACCTCCTATGAAACCGGCATGACCAAGGAAACTTCTTATACCTTTGATGTCCTTGGGACATGGCATCTTTTCAATAGCATCAACCTTGGCTTTATCAACTTCAATACCTCTTTCAGAAACTTTATGCCCCAGGACAATACCTTCATTAACCATAAAGTGACACTTTTCCCAATTCAAGACAAGATTAGTTTCTTCACATCTCTGCAAAACTCGATCAAGGTTGCTCAAGAAATCATCAAAAGAAGATCCATAGACGGAAAAGTCGTCCATGAAAACCTCACAAATCTTTTCACAAAAGTCAGAGAATATAGCCATCATGCATCTTTGAAAGGTAGCAGGTGCATTACATAAACCAAAAGGCATACGTCTATAAGCAAAAGTACCAAAAGGGCATGTAAAAGTAGTCTTTGATTGATCTTTGGCTGACACATGTATTTGAGAGAAACCAGAATAACCATCTAGAAAGCAAAAATGTGTATGTTTGGATAATCTTTCTAGCATTTGATCGATAAAAGGTAAGGGGTAATGATCCTTTTTAGTAGCCTTATTTAATTTGCGGAAATCAATTACCATCCTATAACCAGTATTAATTCTTTGAGGAATCAATTCATCTTTATCATTAGGAACAACAGTAATACATCCCTTCTTAGGGACACAATGGACAGGACTTACCCACTTACTATCAGCAACGGGATAAATTATACCTGCCTCAAGGAGCTTTAGTATCTCCTTTCTTACCACCTCTTTCATTTTAGGATTCAGACGACGTTGATGATCACGAACTGGTTTAGCATCTTCTTCCAAATTAATTTTATGTTGACATAGAGTGGGACTAATGCCCTTAAGATCATCAAGAGTATACCCAATAGCAGCACGGTGCTTCTTCAGAGTTTTCAATAATCTCTCTTCTTCCTGTTCTGAAAGGTTAGCACTGATAATAACAGGATATATCTTTTTCTCATCAAGATAAGCATATTTAAGATTGTCAGGTAATAGTTTAAGCTCAAACACGGGATCACCCTTGGGTGGAGGAGGATCCCCTAGGATTTCAATAGGTAAATTTTTTTTCAGAACAGGTTCCTGTTTAAAGAATACTTCATCTAATTCCCTTCTTTCGTTCATAAACATATTATTTTCATGGTCTAGCAAGTATTGTTCTAAAGGATCACTAGGAGGCACGGCAATAGAAGCAAGACCAATAATTTCATCCTTACTAGATAATTCTTCTTCACGGTGTTGTCTACTAAATTTAGAAAAATTAAATTCATGAGTCATATCATCTAAACCGACTGTAACAACATCCCTTTTGCAATCTATGGTAGCATTAACAGTATTTAAGAAGGGTCTACCAAATATAATGGGACAAAAACTATCTTGTGGGAACCAAGAACAAGAAAATCAGCAGGATATTTAGTTTTCCCACACAAGACTTCAACATCTCTAACAATTCCCTTTGGTGAAATAGTATCTCTATTAGCAAGTTTAATTGTGACATCAATATCTTCTAACTCAGCGGGTGCAATGTCATGCATAATTTCTTTGTATAAGTCAATAGGTATTGCACTAGCACTAGCACCCATATCACACAAGCCATGATAACAATGATCTCCTATTTTAACAGAAATAACAGGCATGCCTACCACAGGTCTAGGTTTATCTGTATCACAGGGTTTAGCAATTCTAGCAGCTTCATTACAGAAATAAATAACATGCCCATCTATATTATCAGACAAGAGATCTTTAACAATAGCAATATTAGGTTCAACTTTAACTTGCTCAGGAGGTGTATATGTTTTAATATTGCTTTTACGAACCACAGTTGAAGCTTTAGCATGATCCTTTATCCTAACAGGGAAAGGCGGTTTCTCAACATAAGAAGTAGGAACAATAGGATCATTATAAGTAATAGTCTTTTCTTCAACTTTAATAGGTGCAGCTACTTTTACTTCTATGGGAGGATGATATTTAAACCACTTCTCCTTGGGGAGATCAACATAAGCAGCAAAAGATTCACAGAAATAAGCTACTATCTCAGAGTCAAGTCCATATTTAGTGCTAAATTTACGAAAAATATTGGTATCCATAAAAGATTTAACACAATCAAAACTAGGTGTCACACCTGACTCCTTACCATTGTCGAGGTCCCAATCTTCGGAGTTGCGTTTAATTCTTTCCAATAAATCCCATTTGAATTCAATAGTCTTCATCATAAAAGAGCCAGCACAAGAAGTATCAAGCAAGGTGCGATTATTACCAGAAAGCCGAGCATAAAAATGTTGAATAATCATTTCTCTTGAAAGCTCATGATTGGGGCATGAACATAACATTGATTTAAGCCTCCCCCAAGCTTGAGCGACGCTTTCTCCTTCGCGAGGCCAAAAATTATATATATAATTGCGATCACGATGAACAAGATGCATAGGATAAAACTTTTGATGAAATTCCAATTTCAATCATTTGTAGTTCCAAGACTCCATATCATCACATAGCATATACCATGTTGATGCATCTCCCCTCAAAGATAAAGGGAAGAACTTATTCTTGACAACATCTCCGGGTACACCTGCAAAATTAAATAATCCACAAACTTCATCCACATATATTAGATGCTCATTAGGATGTTTTGTTCCAGCTCCTAAAAAAGGATTAGCTAGCAGTTTTTATACCATACCCAAAGGAATTTCAAAGCAAGCATTTTCATTTTCAGTAGGTTGAGGAGCAATTCTTTGCTCTACTGGTTGGGGTGAAGATACCCCGAACAAGCCCCTCAGAGGATTACTTTCCATAGTAACAGGTGACAGTAAATTTCAGCACACTATATAATTTTTTCCTTACCAAATTCCACCTACCAAAGGCGCTTCACTCCCGGGCAACGGCACCAGAAAAGTGTCTTGATGACCCACAAGTATAGGGGATCTATTGTAGTCCTTTCGATAAGTAAGAGTGTCGAACCCAACGAGGAGTACAAGGACATGATAAGAAGTTTTCAGTAAGGTATTCTATGCAAGCACTGAAATTATCGGTAACAGATAGTTTTGTGATAAGGTAATTCATAACGAATAACAAGTAATAAAAGTAAATAAGGTGTAGCAAGATGGCCCAATCCTTTTTGTAGCAAAGGAAAAGCTTGAACAAACTCTTATATAAAGGAAAATGCTCCCGGGGACACATGGGAATTATCGTCAAGCTAGTTTTCATCACGCTCATATGATTCACGTACCGTACTTTGATAATTTGATATGTGGTGGACCGGTGCTTGGGTACTGCCCTTCCTTGGACAAGCATCCCACTTATGATTAACCCCTCTTACAAGCATCCACAACTACAAAATAAGTATTAAGGTAAACCTAACCATAACATGAAACATATGGATCCAAATCAGCCCCTTACAAAGCAATGCATAAACTAGGGTTTAAGCTTCTGTCACTCTAGCAACCCATCATCTACTTATTACTTCCCAATGCCTTCCTCTAGGCCCAAAAAATGGTGAAGTGTCATGTAGTCGATGTTCACATGACACCACTAGAGGAAAGACAACATACATCTCATCGAAATATCGAACGAATACCAAATTCACATGACTACTTATAGGAAGACTTCTCCCATGTCCTCAGGAACAAGTGTAACTACTCACAAATCATATTCATGTTCATAATCAGAGGAGTATTAATATGGATAAAGGATCTGAACATATGGTCTTCCACCAAGTAAACCAACTAGCATCAACTACAAGGAGTAATCAACACTACTAGCAACCCACATGTACCAATCTGAGGTTTTGAGACAAAGATTGGATACAAGAGCTGAACTAGGGTTTGAGAGTGTAACATCCCAAAATTCTAAATTTTTGAATTTTATATTAAATAAATATTTATGCTTGTTTGTTTGATTGTGGTGTGGTTGCTTGTGTGAAATTGAGTGAAATTTGATACTTTTTGAAAGTTGAATGAGAGGGAATGAAATGACTTTCCCAAAACTTCCACTTTGCATCTTAATCCCCATGAATTCAAATTCATTTCTTCACAAAACCCTAGAGTGCAGATGATATGACTTCTTCCATTTAAATAAACGAAAAGGGTTTTTGAATTCCATCCGAAAATATTTCAAATTCGAAACTTTATGCAACTCAATGATTTTCACGAGAGAAGATAAAATGACTTCTTCAATTATATGAAATATGAGTTGGAAGTTACAAAGAATCCAATTTAAAGTCATTTGGAAGTATTTTGAAACTCCCTTCCAATTTGGAATTATTTGGATTTTTATTTTAATTTTTTTCTCCTAAAAACAAATAAATGGAAATAAGGGTAAAATAATTCCCTTCAATGGAAAATTAGGAGAAAATAAATTTGAAATCATTTTGGTATTTTAAAAATGATTTTTGTGGGGCTTTAATGCATCAATAGCACTATTTGCTTTATTTGAATTTTTGTAGATTTTATTTGCCTCTGAAAATGTTTTCATGTTTTAGAAATTATTCTTCTGAAACTTTTAGTATATAATATGCCTATATAATAGTTTTTTATTGCTCTTTATTGCAGTTTTCCTTCTCTATTTCCCAAAAAAACTGGGCGAAGCCCAGCCGCACTAGGCCCGGCCCCCTCCACGACCCAACATGTCGTCTTCCTCCTACGATCGTTCCTGCACCTACAGGAGCAGAACGCACACACGCACCTCACCCCGCGCCCAACTCCCTTCCCTCCTTCCCATTCCCCAAGAATCCTCTGAATGGATCCACCTCCTTCCCCTACACCTCCTTCTCCAAGTAAAAGGCCATTAATGCCCCGGATTTTCTCGCCGGAGATCCGCACTTGCCATTTTTTTGCTCGCCATGGCTGCACGCATTTGGACACACCCTCGCCCTATAAATACCTCCCTCGTGTTGCCCTCTTTCCCCTCGCCCAAAGCCCTCTCCTATGGGAGCTTATCCCCCTCCCTATCCCGCATAATTTCTCATCGGAGTTCATAAACTCCGGCGGCTTCTCCATCGCCGCCCGAGGCTCGGTTGGTACTTCCTCAGCCTCCCCTGAGGTTGCTGAGATCTCCTCTGCACCGTCCCGTGCTCTCCTTCCTCTAGGAGCCCCTACAACCTCGGATTCGATCTTCTTCCCCAACTCTGGCGACTACCCCGGTGAGATCAAAGAAATCCCGTAATTTCTTCTTTTCAGAAAAGCAGCGATCTTAGAAAATTCATATCTATTAGTATACATATCCAAATTGAGTGATTCCAATTGCGTTAGATCACAAATTTTGTAAAGTTTCTGAATAGGTAAATAGTTTTTAGGTTTGACTATTTAAATTTGAACTTGATCAATTTTTCTTAAATACTTGTATTTGATCTAACTTGAGTTTAGAAATAGATTTTTGATTGATTCTTTTTGCTACTGCTTTGTTATTGTTTTATTTATCCAGTAGCATATAGTTATATATTTTTAGTTTATTTTAAATTAGGTTTGTTGCAAAAACAGTACTGTTTTGCTTATGTAGTTATTTTAGTCATATAATTAGTGTTTTTAATTATTTTTAGTTAATTCTTTTTGTAGATTTTTACATGTTGTCATATGTTTCTGTTAGACTACAGTAGATAAATTTTTGTAGTTATTTATTAGTGTTTAGCTACTGTTTTAGTATTTGTTTGTTTACTTTATAGTGATAGTTGATACAAATAGTTTTATTAGTTTTAATGTATTTATTTTTGCCACTTCAATATATGTTGTTATTGGTTCTGTTATTTAGAAGTAAAATAAGTTTTCATAAATTATTTTAGTATTGTTTACTATTGTCTTAGTGTTTTCTAGTTGTTATAGTTGTTCTAGTGTTAACTAGGTAGTTATAATAGTTTTTATACTAGTTCTTTTTGCTAGTAAATGCTTTAGTAAATTATTTTGTTGTTGTTTTATTAGAATTATATTTTCCATGCTGTATAAAAGTTATTAGAGTAATTTAGTTTTAATAAGAAAGTATTGACCGTTATTGTGTGAGTTGGTTTCTCCCTTGTTCTTGTGAAGTTTTCTTTGGAATTATATTTGGTTTTCTTTGACTTCATTATTGTTTTATTTATGGCTTTTTGATTTTTATTTTGATTGCTAGCATTGTTTGCTAAGATTATTGCTTATGTGAGTATAATGTTTGACTATATAGATTTTCTCGGAGTGACGAATAGTTTATCAAAGATTCCGAGAGCGTTATTATCTTCATCAAGTAATACCAGGCAAGTTCACTTTGACCATGTTATTCATACCTATGTTTTATTGCATTTAGTATCACCCTACATAGTCCCTCCAGTAGTGTTATTGGATCTTGTAGTTGAGTAGAATGCATGAGGTAGGAACCCATCTCCCTGTTACCAAGCCCGGGACGTTATTTATTTTAATGCTAAGCTATAGTAGACGGGGTTGGTATGGGTGCTTGGGAGTGGTGTGAGAATGGAGGACTATACGTCAATGATGACAACATCATGGTGACATCGGCAAGGACTGCATCTACATGACCTCAAGACCTCAAGATTTCGAGACTCGAGACAAGAATTCAATACACACTACTAGGTGAAGGACGGTTGACGGGCACCTTGGAGAAACCAGTGGATGGCTGGGATGCATGGAGAAGCGCCATGACATCTTGCGGAAAGCTTCACCCAGACTCAAAGAGACGGAAGAATACTTCATGCCCGGAAGCTTACCTGTGCAACCGCAAGTCACTATGGGCTCTGGCTTGGTTGACCTTAGTTGTGACTCTGGCTGGGACGATGCTAGCAGATGTAGAACTATGGTAGGATTGGATGAGCACCGGACAGTGGTCAGAGGAACTCTTTGGAAGACCATGTTTCGGTCATCTTGTTCTCAAACACCCTGAAGTGCGAGAATGTAAAGAGAGGGATCGAATCTTGGGGGTAAAGTGTACAAACCTCTGCAGAGGGTTTAAACCTAATCGATTAGTCGTGTCCCCGGTTACGGACAACTTGAGCCTCTGGACTTGGATCTATCTCGAAACTCTCAACACCAGACTAATAAATTAATTGTGGGCAACTTATGATGATTTGGGTATGAGACATCGGTTGGCGGAACCATGACATGATAGAAAACTCCGTAGTACAGACTCCTGATATTCCTTTGTTGTAGGGAAAATAAAACTAGCTTTTACGCAAACAAAACTCAGACCCAGAGCCACAATGCCATATTGCATATAGAATAGTTTTATCAATCTGCTTTCTCTTATTGTGATCTTGTCAGTACATTCAATGTACTGACCTACACGGCTACAACGTCTCATGTTGCAGATAATTCCTCGACGAGTAAGAGTTATGATACAGGGTTATGGTCTACACTCAACCTGCCGATGGCGTTGATGGGACTCCACACCCGATTGTTTGTTTCCGCTGAGACTTATGAGGTATATATCAGTTTTATGTTATTTATACATGTGATTACACTTTGATATATACATTGATGTACTGTGTGTGCCAGCATACCGATCCAAGGATGGCACAAATACACAGAGGCTTGACCGTCTGAGATTGGGTTGCTACAGATATGGTATCAGAGCACATGTTGACTGTAGGACGTGACCCTAGAAATCGGAAAGCTCCTAGGACAGGAAATCTCTAAAACTTTATTTTCAAAAGAATCCATTACTTTGCATCTTTTCTGATTTTATCAAATATCACCTCTTACCTCAAATAGTTAGAATATACCCCTTTCCCTTTTGACCACACGGAGGATCAATTGAAGCCGCTCCAAGAAGGACAAGATATTGGACAACCGATGACCATTTCAGAGTAAACATGATTTGACCATGCATGAGAAGAGTTGAAGCTACACCAGTTGAAGACTCCGACAACTTGAAGAATCAGAAGAATTATTTGACCGTTAGAGGACCAAACCCCTGTTATACACTTACGTTAGATGCGATGATTTGTGAGCTATCATTTGTTTGATTTTTTCTGACAGCCACAAAATAAAACTCGTTTCTTCAAAACTATTGTTTGTATTGTGTGTATCCCTTCCCACCTCTCTCTTATATCACCCTAAAACCCTTGGACCCAGTAGATGATGAATGGAGTTGGACTGGGTATTCTCTGGACCGAAAACCCAGCCGGAGGCAGAGCTATGGATTCAGAACATGGAGAATCACTTCGGCAGCAATTTGGTTTCAAGGAAGAATGACGTATCATACACTCTTCAATACTTTGAAGGAAGTGCTGCAACATGGTGGCAGATGCATCAAGCTATACAGGGATGGAATGGAGCAAGGACTTGGGAAGAATTCAAGAGGACTCTGACAAGATCCCGTCTTATCCGGAAGCACCATGATACCCCAAGAAATAAACCTTGTGCCTACAAGATTTGTGGAGAAATAGGACACACCCAGGAGGAACACAAGGATGGATGCCCTCATTGCGAGGAGAAACACCCAGCTGAGGAATGCCCAACTAGTCAGGTGACTTGTTTCTTGTGTGAAGGAACCACCCACTACCCAGCTCAGTGTCACATTTACCCCACGGTGCAACAAACTATTCAGAAGCAGGAAGAATGAATGAAAGAAGCCCTCCGAGAAGTTATGAAAGAACCTGCGATTAAGGAAAGTGTTGAAGACCCTGATGGAGAAAGCCTCAACAGATTTTACTCCAATGCCTATTATTCATGTGGAGAAGGACATTTTTCGCAGTATTGCACCAAGGAAAGAAAAGAGTATATGGGATACTTCCCAACAGAAGCAGTGGAGTTTGATCCACAGGGAATAGAATGTTTGATCAGAACGAAGAAAACTAGGAAGAGAAAACAAAGACACCCTCAGAACAACCCAATTTTTGCAAAGAGGGACAAGAGTCATATTACCTGTTTTGAATGTAAGGACGTCGGGCATTATGCCAATGATTATCTCGAAAGGAAGCAAGGAACTCAAGGAGCAGGCACCATCACCAAGAAGCCTCGAGACATGCCGGAAGTTATTTGTTTTCATTGCAAGGAAGCAGGACATTTTGCTAGGGATTGTTGAAATCATGAGAAAGCTGGAGCTGAGTAGTGGAGATGTTGATATCAGTAATAAGGGTAGTATGGAAAACACTTTTTCATGAGAACGCGGGGTTGAGTTATGTAATAGATTACTCAGAGATTGTAATAATTCATGACTCAATAAAGTTGATATGTCATATGTTGAAAGGCTTTAAGGACTTGTTATGTTTTTTCTTGGAAATTAATATTCTGGGTGAACATGGAAGAAAATGAGTTGTGATGCATAAACTGGATGTTGGAAATTGAGTTTGAAGTTTTGTTTGGATGATATAAATGTGTACCCAAGGAGATATGTACCATATTCTGAGCACCAATTTTGTTTTACAACTGCAGATGACGACCCTTTATGAGTCTTTCCTCAAGGGATCGGAAACGATCATGACCCTGACAAGTGATCATGATTACCCAAAAATCCTGAAGGACATGATGAAGCATATTCACCTTGAAGGAGATGCAGTCTACAAAGGCTACCCCTTCATGCAAAAGGGAGTGGAACTTTGGTATGTGGAGGTACACCTCCACTGTATGAAAGGAGTTTTCCCAATGACGATTGGGCAGTACTTTTTCATCTCATGTGTACCACAAGCAACTTTCTTCGACGCTGTTCGTGAAGCAGTGTAGCGACCCGACCTCAGATGGTCAAGTCTCTGTGCTTCAGTGTCATCCCTGGATCGGTAATGCTGACACACACAGTAATCGAAGGATTTATAACAGAGTAGCAATCACACACTTATTACATCGAATGTCTCAAGAGAGAACTTATTACAATAATATGGCTTAAGGCCATCTAATACGATAACAACAGAAGGCTTGAAAGATAAGGTGAGTCCATCAACTCCAACGGCATAGCTGAGCTGCACGGCAACGACCTAACGAACCTTACTCCTCATCTGAAAAGTCTGCAACATAATACGTTGCAGCCCGAAAACAGGTCAACACATGGAATATGCTGGCAACATAACACAATAGAGTAAGAACAAAATAATGCTATCACTGTATGCATATATGGCTGGTGGAAAGCTCTATGGTTTATAGTTTTTGCGAAAAGCCAATTTTTTCCCTACAACAAAGGAATAGATTTTAATTTTACTATCATGGTAGTTGAAACATCATTGAGAAGGTTCCTCCAACTCAATCCCAATTAAAGTGATTAACAACCCAACAATATTAATTAAACATGATGAGATACATGTGATAACCCAAGTACTAGATACTCAAGAATTGTCCATAACCGGGGACACGACTAACCATGATTAGATTGTACACTCTACAGAGGTTTGCGCACTTTTCCCCACAAGACTCGATCTCCTTTGTTGGATTTCTCGCACTACAGGGTGTTTGAGAAACGGATGACCGAGACACAGTCTTTCAGAAACATTAACTCTCTACTCCGGATAGACCATACCAAACCTACATCCCACTACCTGCTGATCTGCCTCTTCAAGAGCTTCACGTAACTTACACAACTATGCTAGAGCCCATAATAGCTTGTGGCTGCACACGGAAGTTTCTAGCATGAATCAACTCAGTTCCTTTTGAGCCTGGGTGGTGGTCCATAGGAAGATCACACGGGTACTCCAGGATTTCCAAAAAAATACAGGCAACACTGGGTACTCCAGGTGCCTCAATCCACCCAGTTGTTTGATTAAGTTGCCACCTTAAGTTGAGCCATTAATTTAACAATCTCACATCTGTCATGGATTTCACTCAAACCCAAACCACGTCTACGAGCATAGCATAGCATAGTAATATAAGCAACACGTAGAGTAACTCCCAAGGGTTTGAATGTAACAGGGCAATAGGTTCTACCTCATCAAGTACTTCCCAACCCACAAGTTAATGACATCCTAATCATGCAAGGTTTGAGGATTGGAACTAATGCATAAAAACTGGGTGATAAAGGGGTATGATCAAAGTGTTACTTGCCTTGCTGACGATCTGCGAAACCTAGGGACTCGTCGTAGCACGCTTCGCACTTCGGGTGTTCTATCGCAAGCAAACAATAGCTTACATAAGTAACAAGCAACGATGCACAAGCAAAACTCAAATAAAATAGGTTGACCAGAAAGTTCAAATTAAGAACTCTGGTTCGCAAAAAGAATCAAATCAAACGGAGCAATGAAACTCAAACGGCGAAAGAAAGAAGCTTCGTTTACTAATCTGAAACTAGGTAAAATTTTACAGTAGAGAAAACTTGTTTGAGTTGGTTAAACGGAAAGAGGGTTTCGGTTTCGAGATGAAACTCTAGGCGCTTGAATCGCCTGATTCCGACTAACGGGCGAAAAGATAAACAGAAACTAAGATCGGATCAGAAATCGCGATCAGAGAAAATCGCGGAATAAATCCGATAAAAGAAAACTGACGAACAGACTAAGGAACGAGCGTTCGTTAGCTGTATCTAATGGGCGAAGAACCGTTCGTTAAAACAAACGTTCGGAAGAACGTCCGCTAACTAGAAGACCGAGAAAAACCGGCGAATCCGAAAAAACGAATCTAGGGTTTCTAAAAACCCGAATGGTTTTATAAAAAAACCGGCGGCGGAGTCCGGCGACTACCTCCGGCGAGAGGTCCGGCGAGGCGAGGTGCGGCGCCGGAGCGGCGGCTCGCGGGGGCGGCGGCGGCGTTCGGCGAAGGCGGCAAGGCGGCGGCGGCGCTCGGTTGCGGCGCCGGCGGGGCTAGGCGGCGCGGCGGCGGGGCTTGGCGTGGGGCGGCGGTGGCTGTGGGGGTGGGGGCTCGGGCGACGCGTATATAAAGGGGCGGGGCGGGGCGGCTTGGAGGAGGGGCCAAGGCGGCGGCGGTGGAGTCCGGCTCGGACTCCTTGTCCGAGTCGGCGTCGGCGGCGCACGCGCGGGGAAGGCGGCGGCGGCGGCCTGGCTCGGCTGGGCCTTAGGCCCAGTCGGGCGCGGGAACTTTTTTAAAAAAAATAATAATTTCACCGACCGAAATAAAATCCTAGGAAAATAAATAAAAAACTAAAAATGCCAAAATAAATGTTCACCGTCTAAATAAAATATTTAGAACGAGATGAACATTTTCTTGGCCCTAAAATGCAATTTTGAAAACGTGCAATTTTTCTAATGCAAACAAAATTGCAATAAAATCCAAATGGAACAAATATCTTATTTTAATATTTTTCCTCCAATATTTCATTTATTTTGGAGAAGTCATATTATCTCCTCTCTTGTATTTTAATATGAAATATTTTTGGAGAGAAAAATAATTAAAACCAAAATCCTCGTTTTAAAATTTGATAAAAGAATCAAATATGAAAACCGGGAAATCCCCAACTCTCTCCGAGGGTCCTTGAGTTGCTTAGGATTTCGAGGATTACGGAACGGAAAAGCAATAAAACATGATATGCAATGATGATCTAATGTATAACATTCCAAATTGAAAATTTGGGATGTTACAAACCTACCCCCCTTAAGATGAATCTCGCCCTCGAGACTCGGGCTGGCTAGAAAATAGGTGCGGGTGGTCTTTGCGGAGATCATCCTCTCGTTCCCAGGTGGCTTCGTCCTCGGTATGGTGGCTCCACTGACCTTTACAAAACTTGATAACCTTACTTCGGGTGATTCTGCTGGCAAACTCAAGAATCTTAACTGGTTTCTCCTCATAAGTCAAATCACTGTCCAACTGAATCGCCTCCAGGGGTACTGTATCTCTTAGCGGTATATCTGCCATCTCAGCATGACACTTCTTCAGCTGTGAAACATGAAACACGTCATGAACTCCTGACAATCCCTCAGGTAACTCCAACTTGTAGGCAACTTCTCCCATCCGTTCCAAAATATGATACGGTCCTACAAATCTCGGGGCTAACTTTCCCTTAACTCCAAAACGTTTCACTCCTTGCAAGGGTGATACTCGCAGATATGCTCGGTCTCCAATTTCATAGGTTACCTCCTTGCGTTTTGAGTCAGCATAACTCTTCTGCCTGGACTGAGCAATCTTCAGTCTATCACGAATCAATTTAACCTTCTCATCAGACTCCTTGATCAAGTCTGGTCCAAACAACTGTCGGTCTCCTACCTCGTCCCACATTAACGGTGTTCTACATCTTCGTCCATACAGGGCTTCAAACGGTGCCATCTTCAAACTGGCTTGATAGCTATTGTTGTAGGAAAACTCTGCGTATGGCAAATTGTCATTCCAACTAGATCCATAATCTAGCGCGCAAGCTCTCAACATGTCCTCCAAAATTTGGTTGACTCTCTCTATTTGTCCATCCGTCTGCGGGTGAAATGCTGTACTAAACTCCAATATCGTTCCCAGGGTCTGGTGCAACTGGTGCCAAAACTTTGAGGTAAACTGTGTTCCTCGATCTGATACGATGGTCCTCGGAACTCCATGCGGACATACGATCCTGTACATATATATCTTGGCCAACTTTGCACTCGTATAGGTGGTTTTCACTGGGATGAAGTGAGCTACTTTGGTCAAGCGATCAACTACTACCCATATGGAATCATATCCTGCTTTGGTCCTGGGCAATCCGGTGATAAAGTCCATGCCCAGTTTATCCCACTTCCATTCGGGTATCGGCATAGGCTGTAATAGTCCTGCTGGCTTCTGATGCTCTGCCTTCACGCGTTGACATACATCACATAAGGCTACATACTCGGCAATATCCTTCTTCATACCGGTCCACTAGAAACGTTCCTTCAAATCCAAATACATCTTGGTGTTTCCGGGGTGTATCGAGTATGGTGAGTCATGGGCCTCTTGAAGTATTAACTTCCTGATCTTCTGGTTATTGGGCACATAGATTCGGTCCTCAAACCATAAGGTATCATGCTCATCCTCACAAAAACCTTTGGCCTTTCCTTTGACCATCTTCTCCTTTATCTCGGCAATCTCCTTGTCCTCCTTCTGAGCTTCCCGAATCTTGTCTAGTAATGTCGACTGGACCTCCATTGTTGGAACGGATCCTCTAGGAACAATCTCCAATCGAAGTTCCATGATATTATCTGCTAATTCCTTCGGCGGTCCCTTACTTTCAAGGATATTAGCATAACTCTTCCGGCTCAAAGCGTCTGCTACGACATTGGCCTTTCCTGGATGATAGTGTAGCTTCATGTCATAATCCTTTATAAGTTCCAACCATCTCCTATGTCTAAGGTCCAGTTCCTTCTGGGTGAAAATGTACTTCAAACTCTTATGGTCTGTGTACACATCACAACGGTTTCCAATAAGGTAATGTCTCCAGGTCTTCAATGCATGTACTACGGCTGCTAACTCCAAATCATGCGTGGCATAGTTCAACTCATGAGGTTTTAGTTGTCGTGAGGCATACGAAACAACTCTCCCGTCCTGCATAAGCACACATCCAAGTCCTAAGCGTGAGGCATCGCAGTACACTTGGAATTCCTTATGTATATCTGGCAGTGTTAGTACTGGCACTGTAGTCAAACATTTCTTCAATTCCTAGAAACTTGCCTCGCAATCTTCTGTCCATTTAAACTTAGTATCCTTCTTCAACAGTTCAGTCATTGTCTTTGCAATCTTGGAAAAATTCTCGATGAATCTCCAGTAGTATCCTGCGAGTCCAAGAAAACTGCGGATCTCGCTAACTGAAGTGGGTGCCAACCATTCAGTGACTGACTGAATTTTGCTGGGGTCTACTACTATACCTTCTCCTGATATAACATGTCCAAGGAACCCGACTTCCTTCAACCAAAATTCGCATTTGCTAAACTTAGCAAACAACTGGTGTTCCCTGAGTTTCTCGAGAACTAAGCGCAAATGCTCCTTGTGCTCCTCCTCGTTCTTCGAGTATACCATAATATCATCAATAAACACCACAACAAACTTGTCCAAATACTCCATGAACACCTTGTTCATCATGCTCATGAAATAGGCAGGGGTGTTAGTCAGTCCAAATCGCATGACCATGTACTCGTATAATCCATATCGTGTTGTGAACGCTGTCTTCGGTATGTCCTTCTCTCGTAAATTCAACTGATGATACCTGGATCACAAATCGATCTTCGAAAACACTTTAGCTCCTTGCAACTAATCAAACAGATCGTTGATCATCGGCAGTGGGTACTTGTTCTTAATCGTCACTTCATTTAATGCTCGATAATCAACAACCATCCTCAGGGATTTATCCTTCTTCTCAACCAAAAGTACTGGGGCTCCCCAAGGTGATGAACTTCTTCGGATGTATCCTTTCTCCAATAACTCCTTGATATGTTTCTTAATTTCTTCCAGATCATTTGCGGGCATCCGATAGGGTCTCTTGGATATTGGTCCTGTACCTGGCAACGGCTCTATCAAAAACTCAATGTCTCTATCCGGTGGCATGCCTGGTAACTCCTCTGGAAAAACATCCGGGTAATCCTTCACTACAGGCACTTCCTCCTGAACAACTCCCGTAAGGGCATTCACTTGACTCCTCCTAGGCACATGCCTAGATACATACTTAATCCTTTTTCCTTCGGGGGTGGTGAGATAAATCAACTTACTAGCACAGTCAATGCTTCCTCCAAACTTTGACATCCAGTCCATACCCAATATCACATCCAGTCCTTGTGACTCCAAGATAATTAGGTCGGACAGAAAAACATGTGTACCAATGGTTAAGGGTATCTGGTCACACCATCGGCTGGCCATATACTCTGCTCCGGGTGAACTTACTAAAAGAGGGGTCCTAAGGGTTTGGGTTGGTAGTTTAAACTTATCCACTAATCCCCTTGATATGTATGAATGCGATGCACCAGTATCGAAAAGAACAAGAGCGGTAAATGACTTAACCAAAAACTTACCTATTACCGCGTCCGGCTGCTCTTCAACCTCCTCCACGTTAACGTGGTTCACTTGTCCTTTGTTGAATGGATTTGGCTTCTTCCCAGCGCTCCCATTTCCATTCTTTCCTTCAGGGCACTCCGTGGCGTAGTGTCCAGTCTTCCCGCACTTGAAACAAGTAACATGACTTAAGTCCCTTTTGGCGGGTGTGGCTGGGTTGGGGCAGTTATGATTATTGTTGGTTCCGTTCCCACTCTCATTCTTAGAACCATTGTGGTTATGCGATCCTCCTCCAGTGTGGTTGTGACCTCCATGGTTATGAACAAGTCCTCCCGAGTTCAGGGTTAGGCGAGGTTTCTGCTGAGCTCCTGAGTTATACTTCCCTTGTCCATACTTCCTCTTGCGGCTCTCAATCTGTTGTTGCTTCCCTTCAATCATAAGAGCCTTATCTACCAACTCCTGGTAGTTGTTCAAGGTTGCTACCATCAACTGCATACTCATCTCATCATTCAGCCCTTCCATAAACTTCTCCTGCTTCACGGCATCTGTGGCCACATCATCAGGGGCGTAGCGAGATAACTTGCTAAACTCATCCACGTACTGAGCCACAGTATGGTTCCCCTGGCGTAGGTTGCGGAACTCCCGCTTCTTCATTTGCATAGCTCCAGTGGAGACATGGGCTGTGCGGAAAGCTTGCTGAAACTGGTCCCAAGTGACATTGGCTATAGGAAAAGTGGTTGTGTAATTCTCCCACCATGAGGCTGCTGGTCCATCCAATTGATGTGCGGCAAAGCGCACTCTCTCAGTATCTGTGCAACCTGCGGTGGTCAACTCCCTTCCAATATGGCAGAGCCAATCGTCCGCAACTATGGGCTCGGTGCTACTGGAAAACACCGGCGGCTGTAACCTTAGAAAATGGGCTAGGTTGTCCATGGGTGGCGGGTTGTTGTTGTTGTTGTTGTTGTTGCCCTGATTCTGAACTAGCAATTCCATCAACGTATTCTGCTGTTGGATCAACTAGGTGAGCTCCGATGGGAAGGCAAAACCGGTGTCACGTCTCGGAGGCATCTGAGGGGTTTAGATGGAAGAGATTTAGAATAGAAAAGAGGTCTGATGAGAAAACACTACCAATATGCACATGAGACAAAGACAATCATTTCACTCGATCAATCAAGCAAGGGCATACAAACAATCTAGAACTATCGCACAAGTGTTCAACTACTACTAAATACATGGGGGAATACTAGTGATATATGGCAGTCATCTAGAAATTTTGATCGGTGGAAGACTCCATGATGTCTGCTCCAGCTTCATCTTCATAGTCATCATCACCAGGATCGGAATCGGTGTCGTCGATGATGATGTAGTTGTCCGGGCAAGTGGGATCTTCGTCTTCGTCTCCCGGTGCTGGTCCTCCCATGAATACTCCGATCTTCTTGACTAGGTCGTCATTCTTCTCCAGTAGTGTCTCATATCCATCGCGTGCAAACTTGAGTTCTTCCTCCAGTTCGATGATCCTAGTCTTCGCCTTCTTTAAGTACATCATGTCCGCGCACATCTGGTTTTCCTGACATCAGATGTGCTGGTTTAACTCCTGGATGAAAGCTGCAATGGATCTATCCTTCCTGGTGCTGATTACTTCCCATTGCTCGTCTCGGCACCCACATATTTGGTAAATAGTGTCCTTAAGCTCCCTGTTGTAAACTTCTCCAATGCGTCCAATGGTAATGTGGGCTGCCATGCTCTTGCCTAGACTCCAGGTGGGTGCTTCGAAAGAAAACTCTATGGGTTTAGAAGTTGGCGAGAACGTCCTTCCTGGAACTTGTACTTGAATCATCCAGCGCTCCTCTTCAGGTAAAGTGGCGTTGTACGTCCCGGTGAAGCTTGGTATTCCAATGTTCAAGTACCTAGTGACGTCCAAAAGGTGTGTCTTCATCCGGTTGTGCAAACTTGTCCTTCATCTCCGTCATCCTAAAGAGTAGAAAATGGAGAGGAGTCAGAAATGAGAAGAGAGGTGTGACCTAGGGTTTATCTTAGTGGTCGTGTCCTACACTCAGCGTGTGCTCTGATACCATCTTGTAGCGACCCGACCGCAGATGGTCAAGTCTCTGTGCTTCAGTGTCATCCCTGGATCGGTAATGCTGACACACATAGTACTCGAAGGATTTATAACAGAGTAGCAATCACACACTTATTACATCGAATGTCTCAAGAGAGAACTTATTAAAATAATATGGATTAAGGCCATCTAATACGATAATAGCGGAAGGCTTGGAAGATAAGGTGAGTCCACCAACTCCAACGGCATAGTTGAGCTGCACGGCAACGACCTAACGAACCTTACTCCTCGTCTGAAAAGTCTGCAACATAATACGTTGCAGCCCGAAAACGGGTCAGCACATGGAATATGCTGGCAACATAACACAATAGAGCAAGAACAAAATAATGCTATCACTACATGCATATATGGCTGGTGGAAAGCTCTATGGTTTATAGTTTTTGCGAAAAGCCAATTTTTCCCTACAACAAAGGAATAGATTTTAATTTTACTATCATGGTAGTTGAAACATCATTGAGAAGGTTCCTCCAACTCAATCCCAATTAAAGTGATTAACAACCCAACAATATTAATTAAACATGATGAGATACATGTGATAACCCAAGTACTAGATACTCAAGAATTGTCCATAACTGGGGACGCGGCTAACCATGATTAGATTGTACACTCTACAGAGGTTTGCGCACTTTTCCCCACAAGAATCGATCTCCTCCATTGGATTTCTCGCACTACAGGGTGTTTGAGAAACGGATGACCGAGACACAGTTTTTCAAAAACATTAACTCTCTACTCCGGACAAACCATACCAAACCTACATCCCACTACCTGCTGATCTGCCTCTTCAAGAGCTTCACGTAACTTACTCAACTATGCTAGAGCCCATAATAGCTTGTGGCTGCACACGGAAGTTTCTAGCATGAATCAACTCAGTTCCTTTTGAGCCTGGGTGGCGGTCCATAGGAAGATCACACGGGTACTCCGGGATTTCCAAAAAATACAGGCAACACTGGGTACTCCAGGTGCCTCAATCCACCCAGTTGTTTGATTAAGTTGCCATCTTAAGTTGAGCCATTAATTTAACAATATCACATCTGTCATGGATTTCACTCAAACCCAAACCACGTCTACGAGCATAGCATAGCATAGTAATATAAGCAACACGTAGAGTAACTCCCAAGGGTTTGAATGTAACAGGGCAATAGGTTCTACCTCATCAAGTACTTCCCAACCCACAAGTTAATGACATCCTAATCATGCAATGTTTGAGGATTGGAACTAATGCATAAAAACTGGGTGATAAAGGGGTATGATCAAAGTGTTACTTGCCTTGCTGACGATCTGCGAAACCTAGGGACTCGTAGTAGCACGCTTCGCACTCCGGGTGTTCTATCGCAAGCAAAAAATAGCTTACATAAGTAACAAGCAATGATGCACAAGCAAAACTCAAATAAAAGAGGTTGACCAGAAAGTTCAAATTAAGAACTCCGGTTCGCAAAAAGAATCAAATCAAACGGAGCAACGAAACTCAAACGGCGAAAGAAAGAAGCTTTGTTTACTAATCTGAAACTAGGTCAAATTTTACAGTAGAGAAAACTTGTTTGAGTTGGTTAAACGGAAAGAGGGTTTCGAGATGAAACTCTAGGCACTTGAATTGCCTGATTCCGACTAACGGGCGAAAAGATAAACAGAAACTAAGATCGGATCAGAAATCACGACCAGAGAAAATCGCGGAATAAATCCGATAAAAGAAAACTGACGAACAGACTAACGAGCGAGCGTTTGTTAGCTGTATCTAACGGGCAAAGAACCGTTCGTTAGAACGAACGTTCGGACGAACGTCCGCTAACTAGAAGAACCGAGAAAAACTGGTGAATCCAAAAAAAACGGATCTAGGGTTTCTAAAAAAACCGAACGGTTTTATAAAAAAACCGGCGGCGGAGTCCGGCGACTACCTCCGGCGGGAGGTCCAGCGAGGCGAGGTGCGGCTGTGGAGCGCCGGCTCGCGGGGGCGGCGGCGGCGTACGGCGGCGGCGGCGGCAGCGCTCGGCTAGTCGCGGCGCGGGCGGCGGGGCTAGGCGGCGCGGGGTGGCGGTGGCTGTGGGGGTGGGGGCTCGGGCGGCGCGTATATAAATGGGCGGGATGGGGCGGCTTGGAGGAGGGGCCAAGGCGGCGGCGGTGGAGTCCGGCTCGGACTCCTTGTCCGAGTCGGCGGCGGCGGCGTGCGCGCGGGGAAGGCGGCGGCCTGGCTCGGCTGGGCCTTAGGCCCAGTCGGGCGCGGGAACTTTAAAAAAAATAATTTTGCCGACCAAAATAAAATCCTGGAAAAATAAATAAAAAACTAAAAATGCCAAAATAAATTTTCACCGTCTAAATAAAATATTTAAAACGAGATGAACATTTTCTTGGCCCTAAAATGCAATTTTGAAAACGCCCAATTTTTCTAATGCAAACAAAATTGCAATAAAATCCAAATGGAACAAATATTTGATTTTAATATTTTTCCTCCAATATTTCATTTATTTTGGAGAAGTCATATTATCTCCTCTCTTGTATTTTAATATGAAATATTTTCGGAGAGAAAAATAATTAAAACCAAAATCCTCGTTTCAAAATTTGATAAAATAATCAAATATGAAAACCGGGAAATCCCCAACTCTCTCCGAGGGTCCTTGAGTTGCTTAGGATTTCAAGGATTACGGAACGGAAAAGCAATAAAACATGATATGCAATGATGATCTAATGTTACAAGCAGCCATGGAAGCCATACGCCAGATCGGAGAAATACTTGAAGCAAGACTCCCTTATACTCAGGAATACCTAAGAGAAGTGCATGCAGAGATGATGGAGATGAAGCTCAAGGCCACCACGATGAAACAGAATATTGAAGATTTAAAGGCGCATGTCGCACAATTCCAGTGGGACTGAAGAATCCTCACGGAGAAAAAAATAATAAAGTTGGACGTAATGCCTGACCATACCAAACCATGTGGGTGGCAGCATTTGTAATAAAGTACCTTTTGGAATTTGGATTTACAAAAAATGGTTAAGGATGTAATAAAATATTTGATATGAAAATAATATGACTTATGGATAAACTAGTGCATTTTTTGGTGTGGTAGTACTCCGTAAAGACACAGGATCAATGAAGAAAGAAATGTGTTATTCATGACGGTCCATAGAAGGGAGCTGGACCAAATAAGTTGGAGTTTTGTATGATCGTCACCACAAGGGTATGAAGGAAGAAGTACTATTGGATTTAAAGGAAATGTAATGTTGGAATATGGAATGATAATCCTTGAATAGATGAGTTAAAATTGTACAAGAGTTGAAGTGGGTCATAACCCATAGGCCCAGGAGTTAATAAGAAGCAAGCACACTCTTGCTGAAGGAAGATATTTTGGAAGAAAACTCTGAGTTAATCAGCCAACATTTTTAGGAGGATACGAAAACCCGAGAGTTGTGAAGAAACATTAGATGTCTTGTTCAGCTTGCAGAAACAATGGATTTATTCGAACTCAGTTCGTCGACAAGAGAAATTCTGCAATGCTTGTGAGTATGCCCAAGTGTTAGAATACATGATTCGATGTCTGCATATGTAGTAATGGTTCAAGTATGGGATGGATTGGCTCCCACACCGGAGACTTCTATCATGAACTATCATATGTTGATGGAAAATCAGAGAGCCTTGAAAACCTTAGAAGAGTGTCGACACGTCAAGCCATAAGACCATAGAATGGTAGGACGATGGAACCCTTTATAGGCAATCGTTTCCAATCGTAGGATATACGGTGAGATTCAACCCCGACCATTTTTTCTGCTGGAGAAGCCATAAATTGTTGACCGCCAGGAGGTTCCGATAGTTTCTTAGTATTGACGACAGACATGTCACATATGAAGACCCACTCTTCGGAAGAACCTCACCAGGATTGAGAAGACACAAGATTTTGAGAAAAAGGTCATGCCCCGACCGGGAGAGCACCAGTGAAAGAGTTATTCTGGAGAATATGAGAAGACCGACACCGTCAACCGAAAGGATGGACTACATGAATTTTGTCAGAACCATAGCATTGCTTTCAAGTGTGGCAGCACCCCAGACCTCTCTGGTCGATGGATTTGCTGGAAGACCTCCAAACCCTAACCTTTTCTTGCTAGCATCTTCGAATATCGAGGACGAGATTCATTTTAAGTGTGGTAGATTTGTAACATCCCAAAATTCTAAATTTTGGAATTTTATATTAAATAAATATTTATGCTTGTTTGTTTGATTGTGGTGAGGTTGCTTGTGTGAAATTGAGTGAAATTTGATACTTTTTGAAAGTTGAATGAGAGGGAATGAAATGACTTTCCCAAAACTTCCACTTTGCATCTTAATCCCCATGAATTCAAATTCATTTCTTCACAAAACCCTAGAGTGCAGATGATATGACTTCTTCCATTTAAATAAACGAAAAGGGTTTTTGAATTCCATCCGAAAATATTTCAAATTCGAAACTTTATGCAACTCAATGATTTTCACGAGAGAAGATAAAATGACTTCTTCAATTATATGAAATATGAGTTGGAAGTTACAAAGAATCCAATTTAAAGTCATTTGGAAGTATTTTGAAACTCCCTTCCAATTTGGAATTATTTGGATTTTTATTTTAATTTTTTTCTCCTAAAAACAAATAAATGGAAATAAGGGTAAAATAATTCCCTTCAATGGAAAATTAGGAGAAAATAAAGTTGAAATCATTTTGGTATTTTAAAAATGATTTTTGTGGGGCTTTAATGCAATAGTAGCACTATTTGCTTCATTTTAATTTTTGTAGATTTTATTTGCCTCTGAAAATGTGTTCATGTTTTAGAAATTATTTTTCTGAAACTTTTGATATATAATATGCCTATATAATAGTTTTTTTATTGCTCTTTATATCAGTTTTCCTTCTCTTCTTTCAAAAAAAAAACTAGGCGAAGCCCAGCCGCACTAGGCCCGGCCCCCTCCACGACCCAACATGTCGTCTTCCTCCTACGATCGTTCCTGCACCTACAGAAGCAGAACGCACGCACGCACCCCACCCCGCGCCCCACTCCCTTCCCTCCTTCCCCTTCCCCAAGAATCCTCTGAATGGATCCACCTCCTTCCCCTACACCTCCTTCTCCAAGTAAAAGGCCATTAATGCCCCGGATTTTCTCGCCGGAGATCCGCACTTGCCATTTTTTTGCTCGCCATGGCTGCACGCATGTGGAAACCCCCTCGCCCTATAAATACCTCCCTCATGTTGCCCTCTTTCCCCTCGCCCAAAGCCCTCTCCTATGGGAGCTTATCCCCCTCCCTATCCCGCATAATTTCTCATCGGAGTTCATAAACTCCGGCGGCTTCTCCATCGCCGCCCGAGGCTCGGTTGGTACTTCCTCAGCCTCCCCTGAGGTTGCTGAGATCTCCTCGGCACCGTCCCGTGCTCTCCTTCCTCTAGGAGCCCCTACAACCTCGGATTCGATCTTCTTCCCCAACTCCGGCGACTACTCCGGTGAGATCAAAGAAATCCCGTAATTTCTTCTTTTCAGAAAAGTAGCGATCATAGAGAATTCATATCTATTAGTATACATATCCAAATTGAGTGATTCCAATGGCGTTAGATCAAAATTTTGTAAAGTTTCTGAATATGTAAATAGTTTTTAGGTTTGACTATTTAAATTTGAACTTAATCAATTTCTCTTAAATCCTTGTATTTGATCTAACTTGAGTTTAGAAATAGATTTTTGATTGATTCTTTTTTCTACTGCTTTGTTATTGTTTTGTTTATCCAGTAGCATATAGTTATTTATTTTTAGTTTATTTTAAATTAGATTTGTTGCAAAAAAAACAGTACTGTTTTGCTTATGTAGTTGTTTTAGTCATATAATTAGTGTTTTTAATTATTTTTAGTTAATTCTTTTTGTAGATTTTTACATGTTGTCATATGTTTCTGTTAGACTACAGTAGATAAATTTTTGTAGTTATTTATTAGTGTTTAGCTACTGTTTTAGTATTTGTTTGTTTAGTTCATAGTGATAGTTGATACAAATAGTTTTATTAGTTTTAATGTATTTCTTTTTGTCACTTCAATATATGTTGTTATTGGTTCTATTATTTAGAAGTAAAATAAGTTTTCATAAATTATTTTAGTATTGTTTACTATTGTCTTAGTGTTTTCTAGTTGTTATAGTTGTTCTAGTGTTAACTAGGTAGTTATAATAGTTTTTATACTAGTTCTTTTTGCTAATAAATGCTTTAGTAAATTATTTTGTTGTTGTTTTATTAGAATTATATTTTCCATGCTGTATAAAAGTTATTAGAGTAATTTAGTTTTAATAAGAAAGTATTGACTGTTATTGTGTGAGTTGGTTTCTCCCTTGTTTTTGTGAAGTTTTCTTTGGAATTCTATTTGGTTTTCTTTCACTTCATTATTGTTTTATTTATGGCTTTTTGATTTTTATTTTGATTGCTAGCATTGTTTTCTAAGATTATTGCTTATGTGAGTATAATGTTTGACTATATAGATTTTCTCGGAGTGACGAATAGTTTATCAAAGATTCCGAGAGCGTTATTATCTTCATCAAGTAATACCAGGCAAATTCACTTTGACCATGTTATTCATACCTATGTTTTATTGCATTTAGTATCACCCTACATAGTCCCTCCAGTAGTGTTATTGGATCTTGTAGTTGAGTAGAATGCATGAGGTAGCAACTTATGATGATTTGGGTATGAGACATCGGTTGGCGGAACCATGACATGATAGAAAACTCCGTAGTACATACTCCTGATATTCCTTTGTTGTAGGGAAAATAAAACTAGCTTTCACGCAAACAAAACTCAGACCCAGAGCCACAATGCCATATTGCATATAGAATAGTTTTATCAATCTGCTTTCTCTTATTGTGGTCTTGTCGGTACATTCAATGTACTGACCTACACGGCTGCAACGTCTCATGTTGCAGATAATTCCTCGACGAGTAAGAGTTATGATACAGGGTTACGGTCTACACTCAACCTGCCGATGGCATTGATGGGACTCCACACCCGATTGTTTGTTTCCGCTGAAACTTATGAGGTATATATCCGTTTTACATTATTTATACATGTGATTGCACTTTGATATATACATTGATGTACTGTGTGTGCCAGCATACCGATCCAGGGATGGCACAGATACACAGAGGCTTGACCGTCTGAGGTCGGGTCGCTACAGAGAGGAGATGGTGCTGGTGAAGATGTTGATGGAGATTGACCCCCTCCCGATGAGAGGATCGATGGTGATGACGATGGTGATGATTTCCCCCTCCCAAAGGGATGTTTCCCCGGCAGAACAGCTGCACCGGAGCCCTAGATTGGTTCCGCCAAGGTTTCGCCTCGTGGCGGCGGAGTTTCATCCCGTGAGCTTGCTTATGATTTTTTATATATTCCAAAACGTGCTCCCGTGAAGTTTTAGGACTTTTGGAGTTGTGCAGAATAGGTCTCTAATATTTGCTCCTTTTCCAACCCAGAATTCCAGCTGCCGGCATTCTCCCTCTTCGTGTAAACCTTGTAAAATAAGAGAGAATGGGCATAAGTATTGTGAAAGAATGTATAATAACAACCCATAATGCATTAAATATCGATATAAAAGCATGATGCAAAATGGACGTATCAACTCCCCCAAGCTTAGACCTCGCTTGTCCTCAAGCGGAAGCCAATATCAAAAAATATGTCCACATGTTTAGAGATAGAGGTGTCGATAAAATAAAATAAGGACATGAGGGCATCATGATCATTCTTAGAAGAACATATATATATATATATATTGTCATATGATTTCTTATGCTAAGTAACAATTCATTCACAATTTCAAGTATGAATCAGAAACTTCACTGAAAACTAACAAACTATAATCTCAGCCATTCAAGCAATTTACAATTTATCATAACATCAGAAAGAGTCAATGTAAGAGCTTTTCAGCAAGTCCACATACTCAACTATCATTTAGTCTTTCACAATTGCTAACACTCACGCAATATTTGTGGGTATGAAGTTTTAATCGGACACAGAGAAAGATAGGGGCTTATAGTTTTGCGTCCCAAAATTTTACCTCAAGGGTAATGTCAACAATAATAGTTCATGAAAACTTACATCCAATTAGCTATATATATCAGGATCTTTCCAACACACAGTGCTTGCCAAAGGATAAAATGTAAAAAGGAAAGGTGAAGATCACCATGACTCTTGTATGAAGTATATAAGACAAAAGTAAAAGATAGGCCCTTCGCAGAGGGAAGCAGAGGTTGTCATGTGCTTTTATGGTTGGATGCACAAAATCTTAATGCAAAAGAACGTCACTTTATATTGCCACTTGTGATATGGACTTTTATTATGCAGTCCGTCACTTTTATTTCTTCCACATCACAAGATCGTATAAAGCTTATTTTCTCCACACTAATAAATCATACATATTTAGAGAGCACTTTTTTATTGCTTGCAACAATGATAACTTACTTGAAGGATCTTACTCAATCCATAGGTAGATATGGTGGACTCTCATGGCAAAACTGGGTTTAAGGATATTTGGAAGCACAATTAGTATCTCTACTTGGTGCAAAGAATTTGGCTAGCATGAGGGGGAAAGGCAAGCTCAACATGTTGGATGATCCATGACAATATAATTTATTTCGGATGTAATAAAGCATAACCCATTACGTCGTCTTCCTTGTCCAACATCAACTTTTTAGCATGTCATATTTTAATGAGTGCTCACAATCATAAAAGATGTCCAAGATAGTATTTTTATATGTGAAAACCTCTCTTTATTTATTACTTCCTATTAATTGCAATGATGACCAAAACTATGTTTGTCAACTCTCAACAACTTTTAATCATCATACTCTTTATATGTGAAGTCATTACTCTCCATAAGATATGATCTTTTTATTTCTTTTTATTCTTTCTCTTCTATTCTATTTTTATTTCCTCAAGATCATAGCAGGATAATCAAAGCCCTTGACTTGAAACTAATCTTTAATTATATATAGCTCACAGACTCGATTACATAGAAGGATCATAAAGCAAAACTCAAAACTAAATCATACTAAAACTTTATTCTACTAGATCAAGATATTACCAAAAGGATCGAACTAAGAAAAACGGTAAACATAAAAGTGTGATGGTGATACGATACCAGGGCACCTCCCCCAAGCTTGGCAGCTGCCAAGGGGAGTGCCCATACCCATGTGTTTATGTCTCTTTCTTCGAGGGTGGTGATGTGATATTCTTGGCGATGATGCCCCTCATGATACGATTCTCTTCCTCGAGCTTATTGACTTGCTGCTTGAGGTCCATTATTTCCTGACGGAGCTTGCCCGTGACGGCTGAAGCTCCTTTCACACAAGGATGTTGCATAGCTGCAGGAGAACAAGTAACACTCTTTTTGATATTTTCATAAGAGAGAAATCTAACATTGGACGGGATGACCGAGTTTGGAATAGCTGAGCTCTGTAGTTCCCCCATCGTGAATCCGGCTCGGAAACAAGAAATAAATTCTTGATCCTCCTCCATGGCATCTATCCTTTTCAAGTCGGCCTCCATCTCGTCCTCAGGTGATGGCCCAAAGTGGTCAGCATCGCTGTTAGCTCTTGGCCCCGGTATCGGATGAGACACCCGACTTTCCCCGACTGACTCTTGAGAAGACATCTTGCTCTAGATTTGTTGCAGAAACAACTCGAAACAAAAACAGAGGATATTTGCGTGGTACGGTGGTCAAAACCTTCAGGAGAATATATAGTGAATTTTTACCGACCAAAAGAAGTATCGTGCAACAAAACGGAGTCTGGAGAGAACACAAGGTGCCCACGAGGCAGGGGGCGCGCCAGGGGGGTAGGGCGCACCCTCCACCCTTGTGGATGCCTCGTGTCCTTCTCGGACTACTTCTTATTTTCCTATTTTCTTAAATATTCCAAAACAGAGAAAAAATGCTATCAGAACTATTTTGGAGTCAGTTTACTTACCGTACCACATACCTATTATTTTTCAGAGTCTGAAACGTTCTGGAAAGTGTCCCTTATATATTCGTCTGGGGTTACGGTTTCAATAACATTAGTTTCAACATTTATTGGATTACCTGAGATATAATGTTTGATTCTTTGACCGTTCACCACCTTTTGATTTGTGCCTTCGAAGTTGTTGATTTTCATGGCATCGGAATGATAGACCTCCTCGATAACGTAAGGCCCTTCCCATTTAGAGAGGAGTTTTCCTGCAAAAAATCTTAAACGGGAGTTGTATAACAATACATAATCACCTACATTAAACTCACGTTTTTGTATCCTATTGTCATGCCATCTTTTAACTTTTTATTTAAACAGTTTTTCATTCTCATAGGCCTGGGTTCTCCACTCATCAAGTGAGCTAATGTCAAAAGGTCTCTTCTCACCGGCAAGTTTGAAGTCATAGTTGAGCTTTTTAATAGCCCAATATGCTTTATGTTCTAGTTCGAGAGGTAGGTGACATGCTTTTCCATAAACCATTTTATACGGAGATATACCCATAGGATTTTTATATGCAGTTCTATAAGCCCATAATGCATCATCAAATTTCTTGGACCAATTCTTTCTAGATCTATTAACGGTCTTTTGCAAAATTAATTTGAGCTCTCTATTACTCAGTTCTACTTGACCACTAGACTGTGGGTGGTATGGAGATGCAATTCTATGATTAACATCATACTTAGCAAGCATTTTACGAAAAGCACCATGAATAAAATATGAACCACCATCAGTCATTAAGTATCCAGGACTCCAAACCTCGGAAAAATAACTTCTTTAAGCATCTTAATAGAGGTGTTATGATCAGCACTACTAGTTGGAATAGCTTCTACCCACTTAGTAATGTAATCGACAACAACTAAAATATGTGTATACCCATTAGAGGAAGGAAACGGTCCCATATAATCAAAGCCCCAAACATCAAATGGTTCGATAACAAGTGAATAATTCATAGGCATTTCTCGACGTCTACTAATATTACCAATTCTTTGACATTCATCACAAGACAAGACAAACTTACGGGCATCTTTAAAAAGAGTAGGCCAATAAAAACCGGATTGCAATACCTTATGCGCAGTTCTGTCTCCAGCATGGTGTCCTCCATAAGCCTCGGAGTGACACTTACGTAGGATCTGTTCCTGTTCATGCTCAGGTACACAACGTCTAATAACACCACCTACTCCTTCTTTATAAAGGTGTGGGTCATCCCAAAAGTAATGTCTTAAATCATAGAAAAACCTTTTCTTTTGCTGGTATGTGAAACTAGGTGGTATAAATTTAGCAACAATATAATTAGCATAATCAGCATACCATGGAGCAGTATGAGAAGCATTTATGACAACTAATTGTTCATCAGGAAAGCTATCATCAATAGGTAGTGGGCCATCAAGAACATTCTCTAACCTAGACAAGTTGTTTGCAACGGGGTTCTCAGCTCCCTTTCTATCAATAATATGCAAATCAAATTCTTGTAGTTGGAGAACCCATCTAATAAGTCTAGGTTTAGCATCTTTATTTTCCATAAGATATTTAATAGCAGCATGATCAGTGTGAACAGTTACTTTAGAATCAATAATATAAGGTCTAAACTTATCACAAGCAAATACAACAACTAAAAATTCTTTTTCAGTAGTAGCATAATTTCTCTGGGCACTGTCTAGAGTTTTACTAGCATATTGGATAACATTTTATTTCTTATCAACTCTTTGTCCTAAAACATCACCTACAGCATAATCACTGGCATCGCACATAATTTCAAAGGGTAAATTTCAATCAGGAGGTTGAACAATAGGTGCAGAAATCAAAGCTTTCTTAAGTATTTCAAATGCTTCTACACAATCATCATCAAAGACAAAAGGAACAACTTTTTGTAAGAGATTAGTCAGAGGCCTGGAAATTTTTGAGAAGTCTTTAATGAACCTCCTATAAAAACCGGCATGAGTAAGGAAACTTCTTATACCTTTAATGTCCTTAGGATACGGCATCTTTTCAATAGCATCAACCTTAGCTTTATCAACTTCAATACCTCTTCCAGAAATTTTATGCCCCAAGACAATACCTTCATTAACCATAAAGTGGCACTTCTCCCAATTCAAGACAAGATTAGTTTCTTCACATCTCTACAAAACTCGCTCAAGGTTGCTTAAGCAATCATCAAAAGAAGTTCCATACACTGAGAAATCATCCATGAAAACCTCAACAATCTTTTCACAGAAGTCAGAGAATATAGCCATCATACATCTTTGAAAGGTAGCAGGTGCATTACATAAACCAAAAGGCATACGCCTATAAGCAAAGGTACCGAAAGGGCAAGTAAAAGTGGTCTTTTCTTGGTCCTCTTTTGACACATGTATTTGAGAGAAACCAGAATAACCATCTAGAAAGCAAAAATGTGTATGTTTGGATAATCTGTCTAGCATTTGATCAATAAAGGTAAAGGGTAATGATCCTTTTTAGTAGCTTTATTTCATTTGCGGAAATCAATTACCATTCTATAACCTGTAACAATTTTTTGTGGGATCAATTCATCTTTATCATTAGGAACAATAGTAATACCTCCCTTCTTAGGGACACAATAGACAAGACTTACCCACTGACTATCAGCAATGGGATGAATTATACATGCCTCCAAAATCTTTAGTATTTCTTTTTTACCACTTCTTTCATCTTAGGATTTAACCGTCGTTGGTGATCAACAACCGGTTTAATGTCTTTCTCCAATTTTATTTTGTGCTGGCATAGAGTGGGACTAATGCCCTTAAGATCATCAAGAGTATATCCAATAGCAACACTATGCTTCTTCAGAGTTTTCAATAATTTCTTTTCTTCATGCTCTGAAAGGTTTGCACTAATAATAACAGGATATATCTTTTTCTCATCAAGATAAGCATATTTAAGAGTATCAGGTAATGGTTTAAGCTCAAACACGGGATCACCCTTGGGTGGAGGAGGATCCCCTAGGATTTCAACAGGCAAGTTGTGTTTCAAAATAGGTCCCTGTTTAAAGAATACTTCATCTATTTCCCTTCTTTCATCCATAAACATATCATTTTCATGGTCTAGCAAATATTGTTCTAAAGGATCATTAGGAGGCACGACAATAGAAGCAAGACCAATAATTTCATCTTTACTAGGCAATTCTTTATCATGAGGTTGTCTACGAAATTTAGCAAAGTTAAATTCATGTGACATATTCCCTAATCCAACAGAAACAATATCCTTTTTGCAGTCTATCTTAGCATTAACAGTATTCAAGAAGGGTCTACCAAATATAATGGGACAAAAGTCATCTTGTGAGGAGCCAAGAACAAGAAAATCAACAGAATATTTAACTTTCTCACACAAGACTTCAACATCTCTAACAATCCCAACTGGTGAAATAATATCTCTATTGGCAAGCTTAATTGTAACATCTATCTCTTCTATCTTAGCATGTGCAATATCATGCATAATTTCTTTGTATAAGGAATGAGGTATTGCACTAGCACCCATATCACATAAGCCATGATAGCAATGATCTCCTATTTTAACAGAAATAACAGGCATGCCTACAACATGTCTATGTTTATTTTTAGTATCGAGTCTAGCAATTCTAGCAACTTCATCACAGAAGTAAATAACATGCCCATCAATATTATCGGCCAAGAGATCTTTAACCATAGCAATACTAGGTTCAACTTTAATTTGCTCGGGGGGTGTGGCGTTCTAGTATTACTATTACAAACCACAGTTGAAGCTTTAGCATGATCCTTTATTCTAACAGGGAAAGGTGGTTTCTCAATATAAGTAGTAGGAACAACCTGATCAACATTATAAGTGATAGTATTTTCTTCAACTTTAATAGGTGCAATTACTTTTACTTCAATGGGAGGATGCTATTTAATCCACTTCTCCTTAGGGAGATCAACATGAGTAGCAAAGGATTCGCAGAAAGAAGCTACTATCTTAGAGTCAAGTCCATATTTAGTGCTAAATTCATGAAAAGCATTGGTATCCATAAAAGATTTAACACAATCAAACTTAGGTGTTATACCTGACTCCTTACCTTCATAGAGTTCCCAATCTTCAGAGTTGCATTTAATTCTTTCCAACAAATCACATTTGAATTCAATAGTCTTCATCATAAAAGAACCAGTACAAGAAGTATCGAGCATGGAGCGATTATTGAGAGAAAGTCGAGCATAATTTTTTTGAATAATAATTTGTTTTGAGAGCTCATGATTGGGGCATGAATATAACATTGACTTAAGCCTCCCCCAAGCTTAAGCGATGCTTTCTCCTTCGTGAGGCCAAAAATATATATATAATTACGATCACGATGAACAAGATGCATAGGATAAAACTTCTGATGAAATTCCAGTTTCAATCGGTTGTAGTTCCATGATCCCATATCATCACATAGCCTAAACCATGTCAATGCCTTTCCCTTCAAAGATAAAGGGGAGACCTTATTCTTGATAACATCCTCGGGCATACCTGCAAGCTTAAATAATCCATAAACTTCATCCACATAGATTAAGTGCAAATCGGGATGCAATGTTCCGTCTCCTGTAAAAGGATTAGCTAGCAGTTTCTCTATCATACCCGAAGGAATTTCAAAGTAAACATTTTCAGTAGGTTCAGTAGGTTGAGGAGCAACTCTTTGCTCTACTGGTCGGGGTGAAGATAGCCCGAACAAGCCCCTCAAAGGATTATGTTCCATAGTAACAAGTGACAGTAAATTTCAGCACACTATATAAATTTTTCCTTACCAAATTCCGCCTACCAAAGGCGCTTCACTCCCCGGCAACGGTGCCAGAAAAGAGTCTTGATGACCCACAAGTATAGGGGATCTATCGTAGTCCTTTCGATAAGTAAGATTGTAGAACCCAACGAGGAGTAGAAGGAAATGATAAGCAATTTTCAGTAAGGTATTCTCTGCAAGCACTAAAATTATCGGTAACAGATAGTTTTGTAACGAGTAACAAGTAATAAAAGTAAATAAGGTGCAGCAGGATGGCCCAATCCTTTTTGTAGCAAAGGACAAGCCTGGACAAACTCTTATATAAAGGAAAACACTCCCGAGGACACATGGGAATTATCGTCAAACTAGTTTTCATCACGCTCATATGATTCGCGTTCGGTACTTTGATAATTTGATATGTGGGTAGACCGGTGCTTGGGTACTGCCCTTCCTTGGACAAGCATCCCACTTATGATTAACCCCTCTTGCAAGCATCCGCAACTACAAAAGAAGTATTAAGGTAAACCTAACCATATCATGAAACATATGGATCCAAATCAACCCCTTACGAAGCAACACATAAACTAGGGTTTAAGCTTCTGTCACTCTATCAACCCATCATCTACTTATTACTTCCCAATGCCTTCCTCTAGGCCCAAACAATGGTGAAGTGTCATGTAGTCGATGTTCACATGACACCACTAGAGGAAAGACAACATACATCTCATCAAAATATCGAACTAATACCAAATTCACATGACTACTTATAGCAAGACTTCTCCCATGTCCTCAGGAACAAGCGTAACTACTCACAAATCATATTCATGTTCATAATCAGAGGGGTATTAATATGCGTAAAGGATCTGAACATATGATCTTCCACCAAGTAAACCAACTAGCATCAACTACAAGGAGTAATCAACACTACCAGCAACCCACAGGTACCAATCTGAGGTTTTGAGACAAATATTGGATACAAGAGATGAACTAGGGTTTGAGAGGAGATGGTGCTGGTGAATATGTTGATGGAGATTGACCCCCTCCCGATGAGAGGATCGATGGTGATGACGATGGTGATGATTTCCCCCTCCCGGAGGGATGTTTCCCCGGCAGAACAGCTCCGCCGGAGCCCTAGATTGGTTCCGCCAAGGTTCCGCCTCGTGGCGGCAGAGTTTCATCCCGTGAGCTTGCTTATGATTTTTTTCCAGGGCGAAAGACTTCATATAGCCAAAGATGGGCACCGAAGGCCTGCCAGGGGGCCCACGAGACAGGGGGAGCGCCCAGGGGGGTAGGGCGCGCCCCCCACCCTCGTGGCCAAGGTGTGGGCCCCCTCTGGTTAATTCTTTTGCCCGTATCTATTATATATTCCAAAACATGCTCCCGTGAAGTTTCAAGACTTTTGAAGTTGTGCAGAATAGGTCTCTAATATTTGCTCCTTTTCCAGCCCAGAATTCCAGCTGACGGCATTCTCCCTCTTCGTGTAAACCTTATAAAATAAGAGAGAATAGGCATAAGTATTGTGACATAAGGTATAATAACAACCCATAATGCATTAAATATCGATATATAAGCATGATGCAAATTGGACGTATCACCTGCCCCTTTAGCACCAGAGAGGAAACTGGCACCCTGCACCCATTGGCGCCTGCCTGGCCTTGGTCATCATGGCTCACGTCACGCGGACCTCGTGAGGTGCCCCTTGCATAGATATCTCCGCTCCTCGGGAGCCAGCCTAGCGAGGCCGCCCCAGAGGAGGTCTTGGCGTCGTCCGCCTCGCGAGGCTCGGCCCCTCACGAGGGTCTTGAGTGGTTGATGATGAAGATGGGCCGCACCAGGCCGTTGGTGGAGCCATGCCCTGGGCCGCATGCAGGCAAGTCTGGGTACCCCCGTTCCCAGGACGCCGACAGTAGCCCCTGGGCCCAAGGCATGCTCAGACTTGGCTTCGAGGCGAAGCCAAAGGGCAAGTGCGGAGCGCCACGGGCCCCAACCGCTTGCGGCCTTGATTGACGCGTGGCGGTTGACAGGACGTGGGCGTCTCCGCTTCCCCATGGTGCCTCGGCAACCGTTCGACTTGACGAGTTCCTGCTCATGTAGAAGAAAGTCATCATTACCTTAGATCATGGAGGCCGGCGGTTGGCCTCCCTCTGGCTATAAATGAGGAGAGGGGCGGAGCCCCCGTTGCCCATCCTCTCCTCCACTCTGTTTGCTTCTTCTTCCTCCTCTTTGCTTCGCCGTCCTACTGCGACACCCATGGCGACGACGAAGAGATTCACGGCCATGGAGAAAGGGAAGGCGCGCCAGGAGGGGCCTGACTGACCACCACCCAATCGGGGTCGTGGTCGCCCCCGCAAGCACGCGGCAACCCCCGCTGTGATCCCTCGTGGGCTCGGACGAACTTCCTCGGGGTCCGGCGCCGTTCCTGGCGGCCATGGCGGCGTCTCCTCACGCGGCGGGAGCCGCCCGAGATGCGGCAGTCCCGTCCATGAAGGGAAGCGAGCACGCCATGGTCGCCCGACCTCCCCGGCCGCGCTTCCACTCGGCGGATGTGCTGCTGGAGTTTGTCGTGTGGTCGGAGAACCCAACTGGCACCTGGCTTCATCTTCCGCGCTCCTTTGCCGGCGAGCTGCCGGCCACGGGTCCTAACGGCCTCTGGCTGCAGGCTGACGACAGCAGCAGCAAGGCTTCATGGGTCACGGTGGAGGTCTCCATCATGGGCAACGTAGCCCTAGCCCGCAGCTGGCAGACGTTCACCCCCGCGCGTGGCCTGGGCAGGCGGTGCACCCTCCACTTCAAGTACGACGGAGCCACGACCCTCTTCGTGAGGGTGTTCGGGGAAGATGGTCGCCGCGCTGGGTGCTGCCCTGAAGACAACGAGGGTGACGGAGTGCTCGGCCTTGGCGACGGCCATGACGAGGACGAGGGCGGCCCTGCCCCCGGCGACGACCGCGGCTCATTCGGCAACGACGGCTCCTCCTCCGACGAAAGCTCCAGCAGTGGCGGCTACGACCAGCCGCCATATTGTCGGGCTTGCTTCAAGGACGGTGGCGGGTCGTCCCATCGCCGCGCCTCAGTGAAGCGCGAGGAGGGCTCCGGCTGAGTCCAGGGGGCCGATCCTCGTGAGCGTCCGCGTCGTAGGGGCCGCTTTTGCACGTCCTTTCATTTCCTCTTGCATTTACAAGAAGCAAGTATGGGGCCCTGCGAGGGCATGTAATGAACTGTAGTGCTTATGCTACTTTGTGCTATGTTTATTGTTCCCGGGTTGTGTTATGGCATTCGCGCTTCATGTAGACATAGAGGGGTAACTTAGCTGGATGCGCCCAGGGTAGCTTCCTGTCTCGTGAGGGCGCGCCCCCTGGCACATGGTGAGCCCTCCTTGTTGCTGGCTCGGGAGCCGTTGTCCTCGGGAGGCGTCACAGAGCTGCAGAAATTGTTAGGACGTCCGTTGGGTGCCTTGTCCTTCCCCGCGCGAGGCCTCATGATCATGGCCCAGCACACCACGTCGCGGTACCCGTGAGGCACGGACTTAGGGGGGTGCGCCAGCCGCGATCTCAATCGAGGGTGCCTCACGAGGGTCAGGGGAGACGAAGCTCTGGAGCGACAGGGCTTTGGCAAGGCGTTCCCGTGGCTTAGGTTAGCCCAGCGCGCGCGCGCACACACACACACACCTGCCTAGCCCCCGCGCGAGGCACGCGAGGGAGAGCGTCGGGCAACTGCCGCCCTCCCGGGTGCAAAACAAAGAACCGAGCAAGGAAGTAGAGAAAAGAAAGGGTTCAACCGAGCAATCGAGAAACACCAGAACTCCAAATTCCATAAAAAGGGGGGCAAACCAACTACAGAAAGCAAATGAACAGCGGCGTCCGGCACCTAGTCTAGTATTCTCACCAGCGCGGAGCTAAGTGCTGCCACTAGGACGTGGGAGGGAGCCCCCGAGGCCCGAGGGAGGCACTCCGGAGACTCCGGGGCGTGTACAACCCCACTCATTATTACGTGAGAGTGTCACGAGTGGAGACCTTCACAGGCACTGGGCCTTGCTTCATGGGTAGAACTTCGGAGGTGCTGGATGCTCCAGGCGTTCTGGATGGGGGTCTCGTCCTGCGTCTCCAGGCGCGTGGCGCCAGGCCTGGAGACGCGGGAAATCCTAAACGCCATCCCACATGGGTGAGAGCTTATGCAGCCCTTCCCTGGAGAGCACCCGCCTCAGGATGAGATTGCCCACCTCGAGCGTCTTGGAGTAGACGCTGCGGTAGTGGTACCATCGCAGCGCCTGCTGGTATCTTGCCGTCCGGAGCGAGGCTTGACGACGGTGCTCCTCCCCCAGCACGAGGTCCATCCCCCGCATGGCGTCCTGACATGCCTCGTCGAACGCCATAACCCACGTGGAGCGATGCTTGACCTCATGAGGGAGAACCTCTTTTGCTCCGTAGACGAGGAAGAATGAGGTCTCACTTGTTGGCTTGGTTGCGGTGGTGCGGATGGACCACAGCACGGACTGGAGCTCATCGTGCCAGCCCCTGCCGCAGGCCTCAAGCTTCTTCTTGAAGGTCCTAGTCTTGAGGCCTCTCAAGACCTCTGCGTTGGTGCGCTCTGCTTGGCCACTGCTCCTGGGGTGTGCCACCGAAGCATAGCAGATCTGCGCTCCAAGGTTAGCACAATATGTCTTGAAGAGATTGCTAGTGAACCGCGAGCCGTTGTCGGTGATGATGCGTTTAGGGACCCCAAACCGGCTCAGGAGGCCCTTGATGAACTTAACTGTCGACCCAGCTAGGATGGTGCGGAAGGCTTCCACCTCTGCCCACTTGGTGAACTTGTCGATGGCGACATAGAGGTAGCGGTAGCCCCCGGGCGCTCGAGGGAACGGACCCAGGATATCCAGTCCCCAGACCGCGAACGGCCACGTGAGTGGGATAGTCTGGAGGCCCTGGGCCGGCTGGTGGATTTGCTTGGCATGGAACTGGCAGGCCTCGCAGGACCTTACCAACTCCGTTGCGTTGTTGAGTGCCGTGGGCCAGTAGAACCCGCTACGGAACGCCTTGCCAACTAGGGTGCGCGATGATGTTTGATGCCCACAACCCCGCTGTGTATGTCAGCTAGCAGCTCACTCCCCTGCTTCCTGGAGATGCATCACAAAGAAACATCGTTTGGTCGTTTTCTGTACAACTCACCGTCCTGGATGCAATATGCCGTAGCCTGCCGGCCCACGCGCTCTGCGTCCTCCTCTTTCTCCGACAGTGTCCACCGCAGCAGGTACACCTTGAATTCTTCAGTCCAGCACCCCTCCTGAGTCTCAAGCGCAAGGAGTAGGCGTGCTCCAGAGGTCTGGCCATAGGCGGGAGCTCCCGAGGTTGGTGATGGGGGGAGGTCCTGCTGAGGCGCCGTAGGCTCTGCAGCCGAAGGGGCCACTGAAGGCTTAAAGAGCCGCTCCTCGAAGATGCCAGGCTCCTGGGGCTGTCGCCTTGACGCCCTATTGGCGATATCACCCGCTTCCTTGTTTGTGCCTTGGGGCACATGCTGCAGTTCTAGGCCCAAGAATTGCTTCTCCATTTTGCGTACCTCCGTGAGGTATGCCTCCATGTGCTTGTCCTTTGGTTCGTACACCTTGTTGGAGAAGTTGACGAGGAACTAGGAGTCGCCCTTGATGGTGAGGCGCTTCACCCCAAGGCCGCCGCAGCCTTGAGGCCGTTGATCAAACCTTCATACTCTGCGATGTTGTTGGAGACCTTCTCGCCCCGCTGGAAGCAGAGTTGCACGGTGTAGTAGAGTTTGTCTTGGGTGGGCGAGATGAGCACGGCTCTAGCCCCCGCACCTTGGTGTGCGAAAGCGCTGTCGAAGTACATGACCCAGCCATCTGGCGCTTCACATCCTGGCGAGAGGGGTTGGTTCTCGCCTGCTTCAGGTTCTGGAGCATCGGACCATTCTACCATGAAGTCGGCGAGGGCAGCCCCCTTGACGACCCTGGTTGTGCTGAACTCCAGCTGAAACGCCTGCAACTCGATGTTCCACTCGGCGACTCTTCCTGCTGCGTTGGGGCTCCGGAGCACCCTCTCGAGTGGGTAGGCAGAGACGACCCTAACTAGGTGGCCTTGGAAATAATGACACAGCTTGCGTGAGGCCACCAGGAGTGCAAGCAGAAGCTTCTGCGGCATGGGGTATCGTGCCCTTGCGTCCCGTAGTACCATGCTGACGAAGTAGACCGGGTGCTCAATGAGGACGGGAGCGTCGGTGGAGCCTATGGCCTCCGGAGGTTGTGGCACCTCCTGCTACCGCTTGAGCACTGCGTTGGTTTTCCCTTGAAGAGGAAAGGGTGATGCAGCAAAGTAGCGTAAGTATTTCCCTCAGTTTTTGAGAACCAAGGTATCAATCCAGTAGGAGGCCGCACACAAGTCCCTTGCAGCTACACAAACAAATAAATCCTCGCAACCAACGCGATAAGGGGTTGTCAATCCCTACACGATCACTTACAAGAGTGAGATCTGATAGATATGATAGGATAATATTTTTGGTATTTTTATGATAAAGAGAAATAAAAGATGCAAGTAAAATAAATGGCAAAGGAAATAACTAAGTATTGGAAGATTAATATGATGGAAGATAGACCCGGGGGCCATAGGTTTCACTAGTGGCTTCTCTCAAGAGCATAAGTATTTACGGTGGGTGAACAAATTACTGTTGAGAAATTGACAGAATTGAGCATAGTTATGAGAATATCTAGGTATGATCATGTATATAGGCATCACATCCGAGACAAGTAGACCGACTCCTGCCTGCATCTACTACTATTACTTCACACATCGACCGCTATCCAGCATTCATCTAGAGTATTAAGTTCAAGAGAACAGAGTAACGCTTTAAGCAAGACGACATGATGTAGAGGTATAAACTCATGCAATATGATATAAACCCCATCTTGTTATCCTCGATGGCAACAATACAATACGTGCCTTGCTGCCCCTACTGTCACTGGGAAAGGACACCGCAAGATTGAAACCAAAGTTAAGCACTTCTCCCATTGCAAGAAAGATCAATCTAGTATGCCAAACCAAACTGATAATTCGAAGAGACTTGCAAAGATACCCAATCATACATAAAAGAATTCAGAGAAGATTCAAATATTGTTCGTAGATAAACTTGATCATAAACCCACAATTCATCGGTCTCAACAAACACACCGCAAAAGAAGATTACATAGAATAGATCTCCACAAGAGAGGGGGAGAACTTTGTATTTAGATCCAAAAAGAGAGAAGAAGCCATCTAGCTAATAACTATGGACCTGTAGGTATGAAGTAAACTACTCACACTTCATCGGAGGGGCTATGGTGTTGATGTAGAAGCCCTCCATGATCGATGCCCCCTCCGGCGGAGCTCCAAAAAAGGCCCCAAGATGGGATCTCGTCGATACAGAAAGTTACGGCGATGGAATTAGGGTTTTGGCTCCGTATCTGGTAGTTTGGGGGTACGTAGTTATATATAGGAGGAATGAGTACGTCAGTTGAGCAACAGGGGGCCCACGAGGGTGGAGGGCGCGCCTGGGGGGGAGGGGGGTAGGCGTGCCCCCCCCTCGTGCCTTCCTCGTTGATTGCTTGATGTAGGGTCCAAGTCCTCTAGATCATGTTCGTACCGAAAATCACATTCCCGAAGGTTTCATTCCGTTTGGACTCCGTTTGATATTCTTTTTCTGCGAAACCCTAAAATAGGCAAAAACCAACAATTCTGGGCTGGGCCTCCGGTTAATAGGTTAGTCCCAAAAATAATATAAAAGTGTATAATAAAGCCCAATAATGTCCAAAACAGAATATAATATAGCATGGAACAATCAAAAAATTTAGATATGTTGGAGGCGTATCAAGCATCCCCAAGCTTAATTCCTGCTCGTCCTCGAGTAGGTAAATGATAAAAATAGAATTTTTGATGTGGAATGCTACTTGGCATAATTTCAATGTAATTCTTCTTAATTGTGGTATGAATATTCAGATCCGAAAGATTCAAGACAAAAGTTCAATATTGACATAGAAATAATAATACTTCGAGCATACTAACGAAGCAATTATGTCTCTTCAAAATAACATGGCCAAAGAAAGTTATCCCTACAAAATCATATAGTCTGGCTATGCTCTATCTTCACCACACAAAGTATTTAAATCATGCACAACCCCGATGACAAGCCAAGCAATTGTTTCATACTTTTGGTGTTCTCAAATTTTTTCAATCTTCACGCAATACATGAGCGTGAGCCATGGACATAGAACTTTAGGTGGAATAGAATGGTGGTTGTGGAGGAGACAAAAAAGAAGGAAGATAGTCTCACATCAACTAGGCATATCAATGGGCTATGGAGATGCCCATAAATAGATATCAATGTGAGTGAGTAGGGATTGTCATGCAACGGATGCACTAGAGCTATAAGTATATGAAAGCTCAACAAAAGGAACTAAGTGGGTGTGCATCCAACTCGCTTGCTCACGAAGACCGAGGGCATTTTGAGGAAGCCCATCATTAGAATATACAAGCCAAGTTCTATAATGAAAAATTCTCACTAGTATATGAAAGTGATAACATAGGAGACTCTCTATTATGAAGATCATGGTGCTACATTGAAGCACAAGTGTGGTAAAAGGATAGTAGCATTGTCCCTTCTCTCTTTTTCTCTCATATTTTTTTTATTTAGGCCTTTTTATGGCCTCTTTTTTTATTTGGGCTACTTTGGCCTCTTTTTTTAAATTATTATTATTATTATTTTATTTTTCATCCGGAGTCTCATCCTGACTTGTGGGGGAATCATAGTCTCCATCATCCTTTCCTCACTTGGGACAATGCTCTAGAAATGATGATTGTCACACTTTTATTTACTTACAACTCAACAATTACAACTCAATACTTAGAACAAAATATGACTCTATGTGAATGCCTCCGGCGGTGTACCAGGATATGCAATGAATCAAGAGTGACATGTATGAAAGAATTATGAACGGTGGCTTTGCCACAAATACAATGTCAACTACATGATCATGCAAAGCAATATGACAATCATGGAGCGTGTCATAGTAAACGGAATGGTGGAAAGTTGCATGGTAATATATCTCGGAAAGGCTATGGAAATGCCACGATAGGTATGTATGGTGGCTGTTTTGAGGAAGGTATATGGTGGGTGTTTGATACCGGCGAAAGGTGCGCGGTATTAGAGAGGCTAGCAATGGTGGAAGGAAGAAAAGTGCGTATGATCCATGGACTCAACCTTAGTCATAAAGAACGCATATACTTATTGTTGCAAAAATCTACAAGTTATCAAAGCAAAGTATTATGTGCATGCTCCTAGGGGGATAGATTGGTAGGAAAAGACCATCGCTCGTCCCCGACCGCCACTCATAAGGAAGACAATCAATAAATAAATCATGCTCCGACTTCATCACATAACGGTTCACCATACGTGCATGCTACGGGAATCAAAAACTTTAACACAAGTATTTCTCAAATTCACAATTACTCGACTAGCATGACTCTAATATTACCATCTCCATATCTCAAAACAATTATCAAGTATCAAACTTCTCATAGTATTCAACACACTCATAAGAAAAAAATTATTAATCTTGAGTGCCTAACATAATTAAAGCAAATTACCATGCTGTTATGTAGGACTCTCAAAATAATCTAAGTGAAGCATGAGAGAACAATAGTTTCTATAAAACAAATCCACCGACGTGCTCTAAAAGGTATAAGTGAAGCGCTAGAGCAAAAACTATATAACTCAAAAGATATAAGTGAAACACATAGAGTATTCTAACAATTTCCGAATCATGTGTCTCTCTCTCTAAAAAGGTTTGTAGAGCAAGGATGATTGTGGAAAACTAACAAATAAAGACTCAAATAATACAAGACGCTCCAAGAAAAACACATATCATGTGGTAAATAAAAATATAGCTCCAAGTAAAGTTACCAATAGAAGTAGATGAAAGAGGGGATGCCTTTCGGGGCATCCCCAAGCTTTGGCTTTTAGGTGTCCTTAGAGTATCTTGGGGTGCCATGGGAATCCCAATCTTAGACTCTTTCCACTCCTTGTTCCATAATCCATCAAATCTTTTACCCAAAACTTGAAAACTTCACAACATAAAACTTAAAGTAGAAAATCTTGTGAGCTCCGTTAGCGAAAGAAAACAAAACGCCACTTCAAGGTACTGTAATGAAATAATTATTTATTTATATTGGTCTTAAACCTACTGTATTCTAACCTCCCTATGGTTTATAAACTATTTTACTAGCCATAGATTCATCAAAATAAGCAAACAACACACGAAAACCAGATTCTGTCAAAAAAAGAACAGTCTGTAGTAATCTGTAGCTAACGCATGATCTGGAACCCCAAAAATTCTAAAATAAATTTCTGGACGTGAGGAATTTATCTATTAATCATCTACAAAAAGAATTAACTAAATATAACTTTCCAAATAAAAATTTCAACAATTCTCGTGAGCGCTAAATTTTCTGTTTTTTACAGCAAGATTAAAAAGACTTTCCCCAAGTCTTCCCAACGGTTCTACTTGGCACAAACACTAATTTAACACAAAAAACACAACCAAAACAGAGGATAGATAAATTATTTATTTATTACTAAACATGATCAAAAATCAAGGAATAAAAATAAAATTGGGTTGCCTCCCAACAAGCGCTATCGTTTAACGCCCCTAACTAGGCATAAAAGCAAGGATAGATCTAGGTATTGCCATCTTTGGTAGGCAATCCATAAGTGGATCTCATAATAGATTCATAAGGTAATTTAATTTTATTTCTAGGGAAGTGTTCCATGCCTTTCCTTAATGGAAATTTGAATCTAATATTCCCTTCCTTCATATCAATAATTGCACCAATCGTTCTAAGGAAAGGTCTACCAAGAATAATAGGACATGAAGGATTGCAATCTATGTCAAGAACAATAAAATCTACGGGAACATAATTCCTATTTGCAACAATAAGAACATCATTAATTCTTCCCATAGGTTTCTTAATAGTGGAATCCGCAAGGTGCAATTTTAAAGAGCAATCATCAAAATCACGGAAACCTAGCAAATCACACAAAGTCTTTGGAATCGTGGAAACACTAGCACCGAAATCACACAAAGCATAGCATTCATGATCTTAGATTTTAATTTTAATAGTAGGTTTCCACTCATCGTGAAGTTTTCTAGGGATAGAAACTTCCAACTCAAGTCTTTCTTCATAAGATAGCATCAAAGCATCAACGATATGTTTAGTAAAAGCTTTATTTTGACTCTAAGCATGAGGAGAATTTAGCACGGATTGCAATAAGGAAATACAATCTATCAAAGAGCAATTATCATAATTAAATTCCTTGAAATCCAAAATAGTGGGTTCATTAATATTTAAAGTTTTGACTTCTTCAATCCCACTTTTAACAAATTTAGCATGAAGATCTAAATACTCCGAAGTTTTGGAATGCCGTCTAGGTAAAGGTGGATCATATTCAGTCCCATCATTATCAAGATTCATATTTCAAAACAAATATTTAATTGGGGACACATCAATAACTTTTAGATCTTCATCTTTATTATCATGGAAACTAGAAGAACACGCTTTTATAAAGCAATCTTTCTTAGCACGCATCCTAGCGGTTCTTTGTTTGCACTCATCAATGGAAATTCTCGTGGCTTTGAGAGACTCATTGATATCATGCTTGGGTAGAATAGATCTAAGTTTCAAAGAATCAATATCAAGAGAAATTCTTTCAACGTTCCTAGCCAACTCATCAATCTTAAGCAATTTTTCTTCAATCAAAGCATTGAAATTCTTTTGTGAAGTAATAAATTCTTTAATATTAGATTCAAAATTAGAGGGAATCTTATTATAATTTCCATAAGAATTGTTGTAGGAATTGCCATAATTATTAGAGGAATTACTAGGATACGGCCTAGGATTAAAGTTTCCTCTATACGCGTTGTTACCAAAATTATTCCTACCAACAAAATTCACATCCATAGATTCATTATTATTCTCAATCAAAGTAGACAAAGGCATATCATTAGGATCAGAAGAAACACTTTTATTAGCAAATAATTTCATAAGTTCATCCATCTTTCCACTCAAAACATTAATTTCTTCTACTGCATGCACTTTCTTATTAGTAGATCTTTCAGTGTGCTATTGAGAATAATTAACCATAATATTATCTAGGAGTTTAGTAGCTTCTCCTAAAGTGATTTCCATAAAAGTGCCTCCTGCGGCCGAATCTAAAAGATTTCTAGAAGCAAAATTCAATCCGGCATAAAAATTATGTATAATCATCCACAAATTCAAACCATGTGTAGGGCAATTATGTATCATTAATTTCATCCTCTACCAAGCTTGTGCAACATGTTCATGATCAAGTTTCTTAAAATTCATAATATCATTTCTAAGAGATGATCTTAGCGGGAGGAAAATACTTAGAGATAAAAGCATCTTTGCACTTATTCCACGAAGCAATACTATTTTTAGGCAAAGACGAAAACCAAGCTTTAGCACGATCTCTAAGCGAAAAAGGAAATAGCTTCAATTTAACAGTATCATTATCCACATCTTTCTTATTTTGCATATCACATAAATCAACAAAGTTATTCAGATGGGTAGCGGCATCTTCACTAGGAAGGCCCGGATTGATCTTTCATGACAAGATTCAACAAAGCATCATTGATTTCACAAGATTCAGTATCGGTAAGAGGAGCAATCGGAGTGCTAAGGAAATCATTGTTGTTGGTATTGGTGAAGTCACACAATGTAGTATTATCTTGAGCCATCGTGACAAGCAAGCAATCCAAAACACAAGCAAACAAGAAACGGGCAAAAAGAGGCTAATAGAGAAAGAGAGGGAGGATGCAGAGAGTGGAGAATAAAACGGCAAGGGTGAAGTGGGGGAGAGAAAAACGAGAGGCAAATGGCAAATAATGTAATGCGCGAGATAAGGGTTTGTGATGGGTACTTGGTATGTCTTGACTTGCAACGGCGCCACAAGTGACTCGTTGTCGGGATTAAAATCTTGACTTGTCTTGCGCGAACCTCCCCGGCAACGGCGCCAGAAATCCTTCTTGCTACCTCTTGAGCACTGCATTGGTTTTCCCTTTAAGAGGAAAGGGTGATGCAACAAAGTAGCGTAAGTATTTCCCTCAGTTTTTGAGAACCAAGGTATCAATCCAGTAGGAGGTCGCGCACAAGTCCCTCGCACCTACAAAAACAAATAAATCCTCGCAACCAATGCGATAAGGGGTTGTCAATCCCTACACGGTCACTTACGAGAGTGAGATCTGATAGATATGATAGGATAATATTTTTGGTATTTTTATGATAAAGAGAAATAAAAGATGCAAGTAAAATAAATGACAAAGGAAATAACTAAGTATTGGAAGATTAATATGATGGAAGATAGACCCGGGGGCCATAGGTTTCACTAGTGGTTTCTCTCAAGAGCATAAGTATTTATGGTGGGTGAACACATTACTGTTGAGCAATTGACAGAATTGAGCATAGTTATGAGAATATCTAGGTATGATCATGTATATAGGCATCACGTCTGGGACAAGTAGACCGACTCCTGCCTGCATCTACTACTATTACTCCACACATCGACCGCTATTCAGCATGCATCTAGAGTATTAAGTTCAAGACAACAGAGTAACGCTTTAAGCAAGATGACATGATGTAGAGGGATAAACTCATGCAATATGATATAAACCCCATCTTGTTATCCTCGATGGCAACAATACAATACGTGCCCTGCTGCCCCTACTGTCACTGGGAAAGGACACCGCAAGATTGAACCCAAAGCTAAGCACTTCTCCCATTGCAAGAAAGATCAATCTAGTAGGCCAAACCAAACTGATAATTCGAAGAGACTTGCAAAGATAACCAATCATACATAAAACAATTCAGAGAAGATTCAAATATTGTTCATAGATAAACTTGATCATAAACCCACAATTCATCGGTCTCAACAAACACACCGCAAATTAAGATTACATCGAATAGATCTCCACAAGAGAGGGGAGAACTTTGTATTGAGATCCAAAAAGAGAGAAGAAGCCATCTAGCTAATAATTATGGACCCGTAGGTCTGAAGTAAACTACTCACACTTCATCGGAGGGGCAATGGTGTTGATGTAGTAGCCCTCCGTGATCGATGCCCCCTCCAGCAGAGCTCCGGAAAAGGCCCCAAGATGGGATCTCGTGGATACAGAAAGTTACGGCGGTGGAATTAGGGTTTTGGCTCCGTATCTGGTAGTTTGGGGGTACATAGGTATATATAGGAGGAAGGAGTACGTCGGTGGAGCAACAGGGGGCCCACGAGGGTGGAGGGCACGCCTAGGGGGGTAGGCGTGCCCCCCTACCTCGTGCCTTCCTCGTTGATTGCTTGACGTAGGGTCCAAGTCCTCTGGATCATGTTCGTTCCGAAAATCACATTCCCGAAGGTTTCATTCCATTTGGACTCCGTTTGATGTTCTTTTTTTGCGAAACCCTAGAATAGGCAAAAAATAGCATTTCTGGGCTAGGCCTCCGGTTAATAGGTTAGTCCCAAAAATAATATAAAAGTGTATAATAAATCCCAATAATGTCCAAAACAGAATATAATATAGCATGGAACAATAAAAAATTATAGATACATTGGAGACGTATCACCTCCCGAGGCAGGGGGACCTCAGGAGCTCGGTTGCCCACCATGGCCTCCGCAGGCCTGGAGACACCATCTTGTGGGGTCTGATCGTCCACGGGCGTCGTCGTGGCTTTAGTGGCGCCATCTCGGTGCCGCACCGCCCCGGCTGAAGGTGCGGCATTATGCGGCGCATCCTTGGCCTGGCGCTCCTCCCGGACAGCCACCAACGCCGCGCTGGCTGAGTGGGGCGTGGCATCCAGGTAGAGCACCAAGGGCTCGAGGGGTCGAGGCGTGACCATCACCGGAGGGCTGGTCAAATATTTCTTGAGGTCTTGAAACGCCAGGTTGGCCTCTGGGGTCCACTCGAACGGGCCCTTCTTCTTCATCAGCTTAAAGAATGGCAGGGCGCGTTCTCCCAGCTTGGAGATGAAGCGCCCCAATGAGGTCACGCAGCCTGCGAGCTTCTGCATTTCCTTCAGAGTATGGGGTGGGCTCATGTCCTCTATCGCCTTGACCTTCTCCGGGTTTGCCTCGATCCCTCTGTGCAACACGAGGAAACCCAGCAGCTTGCTCGAAGGGACGCCGAACACGCATTTCTCTGGATCAGCCCGGTGTGAGCGATGTCGTTGTCGATCAGCTCGGTGCGGTAGTTGTCACGGGTACCAAAGGTAACCGGGAGGCGTATTTTCCCCAGGGGCTGGTGGAGCCGACGCCGACTCCAGAGAAAGGCTTGGTGGGGCGGAGACGACCGTATGGTACATGAATCAACCCGAAAGCTTCTACAAAGAGCACGTTGAGGCTGGCTCCACCGTCGATGAGGGTCTTGGTCACATCCATGTTGCAGATGGTGGGTGTGCAGAGCATTGGGCGCGACCGAGCCCGCGGTGATGGCTGAGTGGTCCTCCGAGCTGAAGGTGAGGTCGGCCTGGGGCGCCGCCCAACCCCTGGTTGACCTCGCCTCGGCCATCATCGACCCCTACTAAATGAAGATGGAGAACGAGAGCAATAAGGACAGGAACGCCTAGCACAGTGTGTGGCATAAGAGACTGGATGAACAACATGTCAAGTACGCGGCCATGGACGCTTACACAAGCTATGAGATGTACACGCGGATCGATGACATGAGGAACTGTCTTCTTCCTGACCCAGACGAGGGATCGAGGCACATAGCAGTGGCGGGAGCGTCACAAGAAGTAGATGACTAGACGATCGTTTCTCCTACTTTAGAATGCACGCAATTGTTTATTGAGGTGTGTGTGAATGATCTGTATAGTCACTTATGTAATTGGATGTTTATTTCAGTTATATACATATATGTATACATGTTATTCTACTGTAGACAGAGCAAATCGCACAGCTTATTAGCAGCAATCGTCTGTGTTATTATTGGTCTTCGCACACATTTCTGATTACGGACCTGTTTGCTGCGTATCACACACACCTTAATCTGGCTGACCGTTTCTTTTGTGTTGCCTAATCACAAACAGTTCATCCGAGTGAACCGTATGCTCTATATCGCACACGCCTTCATCAGGTTATCCGTTTCTTTTGTTCCTCCTCATCGCAAACAATTCATTGAGCTGAACCGTATGCCCTACATCGCACACACAACTAAAATCTGAACCGTGTTTGATAGCTCCCATTGCAAACGTTTTGCACCTTTTTGACGGTTCTTTTACACCACCGTTTGCGATTATGGCATCGCACACAGTTTCGTCGAAGGGTCTCTGATCGTAGTGTCGCGTTTGGACCATCCTACAGTAGTGGAAGCTACTTATATATTGGGCATCAAGATCTATAGGGATAGATCGAGACACTTAATAGGACTTTCACAAAGCATATACCTTGACAAGATTTTGAAGAAGTTCAAAATGGATCAGTCAAAGAAAGGGTTCTTACCTGTGTTGCAAGGTGTGTGAAGTTGAGTAAGACTCAAAATCCAACCACAATAGAAGATAGAGAGAGAATGAAAGTCATTCCCTATGCCTCAACCATAGGTTCTATAAAGTATGCCATGTTGTGTACCAGACCTATTGTGTACCTTGCCATGAGTTTGGCAAGGGGGTACAATAGTGATCCAGGAGTAGATCACTAGACAACGGTCAAAATTATCCTTAGTTACCTAACAGGACTAAGGAAATGTTTCTCGGTTATGGAGGTGATAAAGAGTTCGTCGTAAAGGGTTACGTCGATGCAAGCTTTAACACCGATTCAGACGACTCTGCATCTCAATCTGTATACATATTGAAAGAGGGACCAATTAGTTAGAGTAGTGCTACCTCTTGAGCACTGCGTTGGTTTTCCCTTGAAGATGAAAGGGTGATGCAGCAGAGCAGCGTAAGTATTTCCCTCAGTTTTTGAGAACCAAGGTATCAATCCAGCAGGAGGCCACGCACGAGTCCGTCGCACCTACACAAACAAATAAACTCCTCGCAACCAATGCGATAAAGGGGTTGTCAATCCCTTCACGGTCACCTACGAGAGTGAGATCTGATAGATATGATAAGATAATATTTTTGGTATTTTTATGATAAAGAGAAATAAAGATGCAAGTAAAATAAATGGCAAAGGAAATAACTAAATATTAGAAGATTAATATGATGGAAAATAGACCCCGGGGCCATAGGTTTCACTAGAGGTTTCTCTCGAGAGCATAAGTATTACGGTGGGTGAACAAATTACTGTTGAGCAATTGACAGAATTGAGCATAGTTATGAGAATATCTAGGTATGATCATGTATATAGGCATCACGTCCGAGACAAGTAGACCGACTCCTGCCTGCATCTACTACTATTACTCCACACATCGACCGCTGTCCAGCATGCATCTACAGTATTAAGTTCAAGAGAACAGAGTAACGCTTTAAGCAAGATGACATGATCTAGAGGGATAAACTCATGCAATAGGATATAAACCCCATCTTGTTATCCTCGATGGCAACAATACAATACATGCCTTGCTGCCCTTACTATCACTAGGAAAGGACACCGCAAGATTGAACCCAAAGCTAAGCACTTCTCCCATTGCAAGAAAGATCAATCTAGTAGGCCAAACCAAACTGATAATTCGAAGAGACTTGCAAAGATAACCAATCATACATAAAACAATTCAGAGAAGATTCAAATATTGTTCATAGATAAACTTGATCATAAACCCACAATTCATCGATCTCAACAAACACACCGCAAAAGAAGATTACATCGAATAGATCTCCAGAAGAGAGGGGGAGAACTTTGTATTGAGATCCAAAAAGAGAGAAGAAGCCATCTAGCTAATAACTATTTACCCGTAGGTCTAAAGTGAACTACTCACACTTCATCGGCGGGGCTATGGTGTTGATGTAGAAGCCCTCCGTGATCAATGACCCCTCCAGCGGAGCTCCAGAAAAGGCCCCAAGATGGGATCTCGTGGATACAGAAAGTTACGGCGGTGGAATTAGGGTTTTGGCTCGGTATCTGGTAGTTTGGGGGTACGTAGTTATATATAGGAGGAAGGAGTACGTCAGTGGTGCAACGTGGGACGCACGAGGGTGGAGGGTGCGCCTGAGGGGGGTAGGCGTGCCCCCCTACCTCGTGCCTTCCTGGTTGATTGCTTGACGTAGGGTCCAAGTCCTCTGGATCATGTTCATTCCAAAAATCACGTTCCCGAAGGTTTCATTCCATTTGGAATCCATTTGATATTCTTTTTCTGCAAAACCCTAAAATAGGCAAAAAAACAACAATTCTAGGCTGGGCCTCTGGTTAATAGGTTAGTCCCAAAAATAATATAAAAGTGTATAATAAAGCCCAATAATGTCCAAAATAGGATATAATATAGCATGGAACAATCAAAAATTATAGATACATTGGAGACGTATCAAGCATCCCCAAGCTTAATTCCTGCTCGTACTCGAGTAGGTAAATGATAAAAACAGAATTTTTGATGTGGAATGCTACTTGGCATAATTTCAATGTAATTCTCTTAATTGTGGTATGAATATTCAGATCTGAAAGATTGAAGACAAAAGTTCGATATTGAGATAGAAATAATAATACTTCGAGCATACTAACTAAGCAATTATGTCTCTTCAAAATAACATGGCCAAAGAAAGTTATCCCTATAAAATCATATAGTCTGGCTATGCTCCATCTTCACCACACAAAGTATTTAAATCATGCACAACCCCGATGACAAGCCAAGCAATTGTTTCATACTTTTGGTGTTCTCAAACTTTTTCAATCTTCACGCAATACATGAGTGTGAGCCATGGACATAGCACTATATGTGGAATAGAATGGTGGTTGTGGAGAAGACAAAAAGGGAGAAGATAGTCTCACATCAACTAGGCGTATCAACGGGGTATGGAGATGGCCATTAATAGATATCAATGTGAGTGAGTAGGGATTGCCATGCAACGGATGCACTAGAGCTATAAGTATATGAAAGCTCAACAAAAAGAACTAAGTGGGTGTGCATCCAACTTGCTTGCTCATGAAGACCTAGGGCATTTTGAGGAAGCCCGTCGTTGGAATATACAAGCCAAGTCCTATAATGAAAAATTCCCACTAGTATATGAAAGTGATAGCATAGGAGACTCTCTATCATGAAGATCATGGTGCTACTTTGAAGCACAAGTGTGGAAAAAAGGATAGTAGTATTGCCCCTTTTTATTTATTTATTTATTCTTTTTTGGGCCTTCTTTTTTTGGCCTTTCTCTTTTTTTTCTTTTTTTATTGGGACAATACTCTATGAATGATGATCATCACACTTCTATTTATTTATAACTCAATGATTACAACTCGATACTAGAACAAAGTATGACTCTATATGAATGCCTCCGGCGGTATACCGGGATAGCAATGATGCATGAGTGATTTATATGAAAGAATTATGAACGGTGGCTTTACCACAACTAAAATGTCAACTACATGATCATGCGAAGCAATATGACAATGATGGAGCGTGTCATAGTAAACGGAACGGTGGAAAGTTGCATGGCAATATATCTCGGAATGGCTATGGAAATGCCATGATAGGTAGGTATGGTGGCTGTTTTGAGGAAGGTATATGGTGGGTGTATGATAAGGCGAAAGGTGTGCGGTATTAGAGAGGCTAGCAATGGTGGAAGGGTGAGAGTGTGTATAATCCATGGACTCAACATTAGTCATCAAGAACTCACATACTTATTGCAAAAATCTATTAGTTATCGAAGCAAAGTACTACGCACATGCTCCTAGGGGGATAGATTGGTAGGAAAAGACCATCGCTCATCCCCGACCGCCACTCATAAGGAGGACAATCCATAAATACATCATGCTCTGACTTCTTAGCATAACGGTTCACCATACGTGCATGCTACGGGAATCACAAAATTCAACACAAGCATTTCTCAAATTCACAACTACTCAACTAGCACGATTCTAATATCACCATCTCCATATCTCAAAACAATTATCAAGTTTCAAACTTCTCATAGTATTCAACACACTCATAAGAATATTTTTTATTAATCTTGAATGCCTAAAATGATTAAAGAAAATTACCATGCTGTTTTGTAGGACTCTCAAAATAATCTAAGTGAAGCATGAGAGAACAAAAGTTTCTATAAAACAAATCCACCATCGTGCTCTAAAAGATATAAGTGAAGCACTAGAGCAAAAACTATATAACTCAAAAGATATAAGTGAAGCACGTAGAGTATTCTAACAATTTCCGAATCATGTGTGTCTCTCTCAAAAAGGTGTGTGCAGCAAGGATGATTGTGGAGAACTAACAAACAAAGACTCAAATAATACAAGACGCTCCAAGCAAAACACATATCATGTGGTAAATAAAAATATAGCTCCAAGTAAAGTTACCGATAGAAGTAGACGAAAGAGGGGATGCCTTCCGGGGCATCCCCAAGCTTTGGCTTTTAGGTGTCCTTAGATTATCTTGGGGTGCCATGGGCATCCCCAAGCTTAGGCTCTTTCCACTCCTTGTTCCATAATCCATCAAATCTTTTACCCAAAACTTGAAAACTTCACAACACAAAACTTAAAGTAGAAAATCTCATGAGCTCCGTTAGCGAAAGAAAACAAAACACCACTTCAAGGTACTGTAATGAAATCATTATTTATTTATATTGGTGTTAAACATACTGTGTTACAACTTCTCTATGGTTTATAAACTATTTTATTCGCCATAGATTCATCAAAATAAGCAAACAACACACGGAAAACAGAATCTGTCAAAAACAGAACAGTCTGTAGTAATCTGCAGCTAACGCAAGATCTGGAACCCCAAAAATTCTAAAATAAATTTATGGACGTGAGTAATTTATCTATTAATCATCTGCAAAAATAATTAACTAAATAGATCTTTCCAAATAAAAATTGCAGCAGTTCTCGTGAGCGCTAAAGTTTCTGTTTTTTACAGGAAGATTAAAAAGACTTTCCCCAAGTCTTCCCAACGGTTCTACTTGGCACAACCACTAATTAAGCACAAAAAAACACAACCAAAACAGAGGCTAGATAAATTACTTATTACTAAAAAGGAGCAAAAATTAAGGAATAAAAATAAAATTCGGTTGCCTCCCAACAAGCGCTATCGTTTAATGCCCCTAGCTAGGCATGAAAGCAAGGATAGATCTAGGTATTGCCATCTTTGGAAGGCAATCCATAAGTGGCTCTCATAATAGATTCATAAGGTAATTTAATTTTATTTCTAGGGAAGTGTTTCGTTTCTTTCCTTAACGGAAATTGGAATCTAATATTCCCTTCCTTCATATCAATAATTGCACCAATCGTTCTAAGGAAAGGTCTACCAAGAATAATAGGACTTGATGGATTGAAATCTATTTCAAGAACAATAAAATCCATGGGCACATAATTCCAATTTGCAAAAATAAGAACATCATTAATTCTTCCATAGGTTTCTTAATAGTGGAATCCGCAAGGTGTAAGTTTAAAGAGCAATCATCAAAATCACGGAAACCTAGCAAATCACACAAAGTCTTTGGAATCGTGGAAACACTAGAACCAAAATTACACAAAGCATAGCATTCATGATCTTTAATCTTAATTTTAATAGTAGGTTCCCACACATCATAAAGTTTTCTAAGGATAGAAACTTCCAAATCAAGTTTTTTTCCATAAGATTGCATCAAAGCATCAACGATATGTTTGGTAAAGGCTTTATTTTGACTATAAGCATGAGGATAATTTAGCACAGATTGCAACAAGGAAATACAATCTATCAAAGAGAAATTATCATAATTAAATTCCTTGAAATACAAAATAGTGGGTTCATTAATATTTAAAGTTTTGACTTCTTCAATCCCACTTTTAACAATTTTAGCATCAAGATCTAAAGACTCCGAATTTTTGGAACGTCTTCTAGGTAAAGGTGGATCATATTTTTGGAACGTCTTCTAGGTAAAGGTGGATCATATTTAGTCCCATCACTATCAAGATTCATATTGCAAAACAAAGATTTAATAGGGGACGCATCAATAACTTTTAGATCTTCATCTTTATAATCATGGAAACTAGAAGAACACGCTTTTATAAAGCAATCTTTCTTAGCACGCATCCTAGCAGTTCTTTCTTTGCACTCATCAATGGAAATTCTCATGGCTTGGAGACACTCATTGATATCATGCTTAGGAGGAATAGATCTAAGTTTCAAAGAATCAACATCAAGAGAAATTCTATCAACGTTCCTAGCCAACTCATCAATCTTAAGCAATTTTTCTTCAATCAAAGCATTGAAATTCTTTTGCGAGGTAATAAATTCTTTAATATTAGGTTCAAAATCAGATGGTATCTTATTAAAATTTCCATAAGAATTGTTGTAGGCATTACCATAATTATTAGAGGAATTACTAGGATACGGCCTAGGATTAAAGTTTCCTCTATACGCGTTGTTACCAAAATTATTCCTACCAACAAAACTCACATCCAAAGATTCATTATTATGCTCAATCAAAGTAGACAAAGGCATATCATTAGGATCAGAAGAAACACTTTTATTAGCAAATAATTTCATAAGTTCATCCATCTTACCACTCAAAACATTAATTTCTTTTATCACATGCACTTTCTTATTAGTAGATCTTTCAGTGTGCCATTGAGAATAATTAACCATAATATTATCTAGGAGTTTAGTAGCTTCTCCTAAAGTGATTTCCATAAAAGTGCCTCCCGCGGCCGAATCTAAAATATTTCTAGAAGCAAAATTCAATCCGGCATAAATTTTTTGTATAATCATCCACAAATTCAAACCATGTGTAGGGCAATTACATATCATTAATTTCATCCTCTCCCAAACTTGTGCAACATGTTGATGATAAAGTTGCTTAAAATTCATAATCTCGTTTCTTAGAGAGATGATCTTAGCGGGAGGAAAATACTTAGAGATAAAAGCATCTTTACACTTATTCCACGAATCAATACTATTTTTAGGCAAAGACGAAAACCAAACTTTAGCACGATCTCTAAGCGAAAAAGGAAATAACTTCAATTTAATAATATGATTGTCCACATCTTTCTTCTTTTGCATATCACACAGATCAACAAAGTTGTTTATATGGGTAGCGGCATCTTCACTAGGAAGGCCGGAAAATGGATCTTTCATGACAAGATTCAGCAAAGCAACATTTATTTCACAAGATTCAGCATCGGTAAGAGGAGCAATCGGAGTGCTAATAAAATCATTGTTATTGGTATTGGTAAAGTCACACAATTTGGTATTATCTTGAGCCATCGTGACAAGCAAGCAATCCGACACACAAGCAAACAAGAAACAGGCAAAAAGAGGCGAATAGAGAAAGAGAGTGTGACACCCCCGATTCAATCGTACGCTAATCATGTTGGGTTTCGTAGTAATTTCAAAAAAATTCCTACGCTCACGCAAGATCATGGTGATGCATAGCAATGAGAGGGGAGAGTATGATCTACGTACCCTTGTAGATCGACAACGGAAGCGTTTGGTTGATGTAGTCGTACGTCTCCACGGCCCGACCGATCAAGCACCGAAACTACGGCACCTCCGAGTTCTAGCACACGTTCAGCTCGATGACGATCCCCAGACTCCGATCCAGCAAAGTGTCGGGGAAGAGTTCTGTCAGCACGACGGCGTGGTGGCGATCTTGATGAACTACTGCAGCAGGGCTTCGCCTAAGCACCGCTACAATATCATCGAGGACTATGGTGGAAGGGGGCACCGCACACGGCTAAGAATATGATCACGTGGATCAACTTGTGTTTCTCTGGGGTGCCCCTGCCTCCGTATATAAAGGCTCAAGGGGGGGTGCGGCCGGCCTAGGAGAGGCGCGCCAGGAGGAGTCCTACTCCCTCTGGGAGTAGGATTCCCCCCCCCCCAATCCTAGTTGGAATAGGATTCACGGAGGGGGGAAAAGAGAGAGGGGGGCCGGCCCCCTCTCCTTGTCCTATTCGGACCAAGGGAGGGGAGGGGCGCGCGGCCCATCTTGGGCTGCCCCTTCTCTTTTCCACTAAGGTCCACTTAGGCCCATATAGCTCCCGGGGGGTTCCGGTAACCTCCCGGTACTCCGGTAAAATCCCGATTTCACCCGGAACACTTCCGATATCCAAACATAGGCTTCCAATATATCAATATTTATGTCTCGACCATTTCGAGACTTCTCGTCATGTCCGTGATCACATCCGGGACTCCGAACAACCTTTCGTACATCAAAATGTATAAACTCATAATATAACTGTCATCGTAACCTTAAGCGTGCGGACCCTACGGGTTCGAGAACAATGTAGACAATGACCGAGACACGTCTCCGGTCAATAACCAATAGCGGAACCTGGATGCTCATATTGGCTCCTACATATTCTACGAAGATCTTTTATCGGTCAGACCGCATAACAACATACATTGTTCCCTTTGTCATCGGTATGTTACTTGCACGAGATTCGATCGTCGGTATCCCATACCTAGTTCAATCTCGTTACCGGAAAGTCTCTTTACTCGTTCTGTAATACATCATCCCGCAACTAATTCATTAGTTGCAATGCTTGCAAGGCTTAAGTGATGTGCATTACCGAGAGGGCCCAGAGATACCTCTCCGACAATCGGAGTGACAAATCCTAATCTCGAAATACGCCAACCCAACATGTACCTTTGGAGACACCTGTAGAGCTCCTTTATAATCACCCAGTTACGTTGTGACGTTTGGTAGCACACAAAGTGTTCCTCTGGCAAACGGGAGTTGCATAATCTCATAGTCATAGGAACATGTATAAGTCATGAAGAAAGCAATAGCAACATACTAAACGATCGGGTGCTAAGCTAATGGAATGGGTCATGTCAATCAGATCATTCAACTAATGATGTGATCCTGTTAATCAAATGACAACTCTTTGTCCATGGTTAGGAAACATAACCATCTTTGATTAACAAGCTAGTCTAGTAGAGGCATACTAGTGACACTCTGTTTGTCTATGTATTCACACATGTATCATGTTTCCGGTTTAATACAATTCTAGCATGAATAATAAACTTTTATCATGATATATAAGGAAATAAATAATAACTTTATTATTGCCTCAAGGGCATATTTCCTTCAGTCTCCCACTTGCACTAGAGTCAATAATCTAGATTACACAGTTATGATTCTAACACCCATGGAGCCTTGGTGCTGATCATGTTTTGCTCGTGGAAGAGGCTTAGTCAACGGGTCTGCAACATTCAGATCCGTATGTATCTTGCAAATCTCTATGTCTCCCACCTGGACTAGATCCCGGATGGAATTGAAGTGTCTCTTGATGTGCTTGGTTCTCTTGTGAAATCTGGATTCCTTCGCCAAGGCAATTGCACCAGTATTGTCACAAAAGATTTTCATTGGACCCGATGCACTAGGTACGACACCTAGATCGGATATGAACTCCTTCATCCAGACTCCTTCATTTGCTGCTTCCGAAGCAGCTATGTATTCCGCTTCACACGTAGATCCCGCCACGACGCTTTGTTTAGAACTGCACCAACTGACAGCTCCACCGTTTAATGTAAATACGTATCCGGTTTGCGATTTAGAATCGTCCGGATCAGTGTCAAAGCTTGCATCAACGTAACCGTTTATGATGAGCTCTTTGTCACCTCCATATACGAGAAACATATCCTTAGTCCTTTTCAGGTACTTCAGGATGTTCTTGACCGCTGTCCAGTGATCCACTCCTGGATTACTTTGGTACCTCCCTGCTAGACTTATAGCAAGGCACACATCAGGTCTGGTACACAGCATTGCATACATGATAGAGCCTATGGCTGAAGCATAGGGAACATCTTTCATCTTCTCTCTATCTTCTGCAGTGGTCGGGCATTGAGTCCGACTCAAGTTCACACCTTGTAACACAGGCAAGAACCCTTTCTTTGCTTGATCCATTTTGAACTTCTTCAAAATCTTGTCAAGGTATGTGCTTTGTGAAAGTCCAATTAAGCGTCTTGATCTATCTCTATAGATCTTTATGCCTAATATGTAAGCAGCTTCACCGAGGTCTTTCATTGAAAAACTTTTATTCAAGTATCCCTTTATGCTATCCAGAAATTCTATATCATTTCCGATCAGTAATATGTCATCCACATATAATATCAGAAATGCTACAGAGCTCCCACTCACTTTCTTGTAAATACAGGCTTCTCCAAAAGTCTGTATAAAACCAAATGCTTTGATCACACTATCAAAGCGTTTATTCCAACTCCGAGAGGCTTGCACCAGTCCATAAATGGATCGCTGGAGCTTGCACACTTTGTTAGCTCCCTTTGGATCGACAAAACCCTCTAGTTGCATCATATACAACTCTTCTTCCAGAAATCCATTCAGGAATGCAGTTTTGACATCCATCTGCCAAATTTCATAATCATAAAATGCGGCAATTGCTAACATTATTCGGACAGACTTCAGCATCGCTACGGGTGAGAAGGTCTCATCGTAGTCAATCCCTTGAACTTGCCGAAACCCTTTTGCGACAAGTCGAGCTTTGTAGACAGTAATATTACCGTCGGCGTCAGTCTTCTTCTTGAAGATCCATTTATTCTCAATTGCTTGCCGATCATTGGGCAAGTCAACCAAAGTCCACACTTTGTTCTCATACATGGATCCCATCTCAGATTTCATGGCTTCAAGCCATTTTGCGGAATCTGGGCTCACCGTCGCTTCTTCATAGTTCGTAGGTTCATCATGATCTAGTAGCATGACTTCCAGAACAGGATTACCGTACCACTCTGGTGCGGATCTCACTCTGGTTGATCTACGCGGTTCAGTAGTATCTTGTTCTGAAGTTTCATGATCGTTATCATTAGCTTCCTCACTAATTGGTGTAGGTGTCACAGAAACAGTTTTCTGTGATGCACTACTTTCCAATAAGGGAGCAGGTACAGTTACCTCATCAAGTTCTACTTTCCTCCCACTCACTTCTTTCGAGAGAAACTCCTTCTCTAGAAAGTTTCCGAACTTAGCAACAAAAGTCTTGCCTTCGGATCTGTGATAGAAGGTGTATCCAATAGTCTCCTTTGGATATCCTATGAAGACACATTTCTCCGATTTGGGTTCGAGCTTATCAGGTTGAAGCTTTTTCACATAAGCATCGCAGCCCCAAACTTTCAGAAACGACAACTTTGGTTTCTTGCCAAACCATAGTTCATAAGGCGTCGTCTCAACGGATTTTGATGGTGCCCTATTTAACGTGAATGCGGCCGTCTCCAAAGCATAACCCCAAAACGATAGCGGTAAATCAGTAAGAGACATCATAGATCGCACCATATCTAGTAAAGTACGATTACGACGTTCGGACACACCATTACGCTGTGGTGTTCCGGGTGGCGTGAGTTGCGAAACTATTCCGCATTGTTTCAAATGTACACCAAACTCGTAACTCCAATATTCTCCTCCACGATCAGATCGTAGAAACTTTATTTTCTTGTTACGATGATTTTCAACTTCACTCTGAAATTCTTTGAACTTTTCAAATGTCTCAGACTTATGTTTCATTAAGTAGATATACCCATATCTGCTTAAGTCATCTGTGAAGGTGAGAAGATAATGATATCCGCCACGAGCCTCAATATTCATCGGACCACATACATCTGTATGTATGATTTCCAACAAATCTGTTGCTCTCTCCATAGTACCGGAGAACGGTGTTTTAGTCATCTTGCCCATGAGGCACGGTTCGCAAGTACCAAGTGATTCATAATCAAGTGGTTCCAAAAGTCCATCAGTATGGAGTTTCTTCATGCGCTTTACACCGATATGACCTAAACGGCAGTGCCACAAATAAGTTGCACTATCATTATCAACTCTGCATCTTTTGGTTTCAACATTATGAATATGTGTGTTACTACTATCGAGATTCAATAAGAATAGACCACTCTTCAAGGGTGCATGACCATAAAAGATATTACTCATATAAATAGAACAACCATTATTCTCTGATTTAAATGAATAACCGTCTCGCATCAAACAAGATCCAGATATAATGTTCATGCTTAACGCTGGCACCAAATAACAATTATTTAGGTCTAATATTAATCCTGAAGGTAGATGTAGAGGTAGCGTGCCGACTGCGATCACATCGACTTTGGAACCGTTTCCCACGCGCATCGTCACCTCGTCCTTAGCCAATCTTCGCTTAATCCGTAGTCCCTGTTTCGAGTTGCAAATATTAGCAACAGAACCAGTATCAAATACCCAGGTACTACTGCGAGCATTAGTATGGTACACATCAATAACATGTATATCACATATACCTTTGTTCACCTTGCCATCCTTCTTATCCGCCAAATACTTGGGGCAGTTCCGCTTCCAGTGACCAGTCTGCTTGCAGTAGAAGCACTCAGTTTCAGGCTTAGGTCCAGACTTGGGTTTCTTCTCTTGAGCAGCAACTTGCTTGCTGTTCTTCTTGAAGTTCCCCTTCTTCTTCCCTTTGCCCTTTTTCTTGAAACTAGTGGTCTTGTTGACCATCAACACTTGATGCTCCTTTTTGATTTCTACCTCCGCAGCTTTCAGCATTGCAAAGAGCTCGGGAATAGTCTTATTCATCCCTTGCATATTATAGTTCATCACGAAGCTCTTGTAGATTGGTGGCAGTGATTGGAGAATTCTGTCAATGACACAATCATCTGGAAGATTAACTCCCATTTGAATCAAGTGATTATTATACCCAGACATTTTGAGTATATGCTCACTGACAGAACTGTTCTCCTCCATCTTGCAGCTATAGAACTTATTGGAGACTTCATATCTCTCAATCCGGGCATTTGCTTGAAATATTAACTTCAACTCCTGGAACATCTCATATGCTCCATGACGTTCAAAACGTCGTTGAAGTCCCAGTTCTAAGCCGTAAAGCATGACACACTGAACTATCGAGTAGTCATCAGCTTTGCTTTGCCAGACGTTCACAACATCTGGTGTTGCTCCAGCAGCAGGCCTGGCACCCAGCGGTGCTTCCAGGACGTAATTCTTCTGTGCAGCAATGAGGATAATCCTCAAGTTACGGACCCAGTCCGTGTAATTGCTACCATCATCTTTCAACTTTGCTTTCTCAAGGAACGCATTAAAATTCAACGGAACAACAGCACGGGCCATTTATCTACAATCATACATAAACAAGAAAGATACTATCAGGTACTAAGTTCATGATAAATTTAGGTTCAATTAATCATATTACTTAAAGAACTCCCACTTAGATAGATATCCCTCTAATCCTCTAAGTGATTACGTGATCCAAATCAACTAAACCATGTCCGATCATCACGTGAGATGGAGTAGTTTCATTGGTGAACATCACTATGTTGATCATATCCACTATATGATTCACGCTCGACCTTTCGGTCTCCGTGTTCCGAGACCATATCTGTATATGCTTGGCTCGTCAAGTATAACCTGAGTATTCCGCGTGTGCAACTGTTTTGCACCAGTTGCATTTGAACGTAGAGCCTATCACACCCGATCATCACGTAGTGTCTCAGCACGAAGAACTTTCGCAACGGTGCATACTCAGGGAGAACACTTCTTGATAATTTAGTGAGAGATCATCTTATAATGCTACCATCAATCAAAGCAAGATAAGATGCATAAAAGATAAACATCACATGCAATCAATATAAGTGATATGATATGGCCATCATCATCTTGTGCTTGTGATCTCCATCTTTGAAGCACCGTCATGATCACCATCATCACCGGCGCGACACCTTGATCTCCATCGTAGCATCGTTGTCGTCTCGCCAATTTTATGCTTCCACGACTATCGCTATCGCTTAGTGATAAAGTAAAGCATTACAGCGCGATTGCATTGCATACAATAAAGCGACAACCATATGGCTCCTGCCGGTTGCCGATAACTCGGTTACAAAACATGATCATCTCATGCAATAAAATTTAGCATCATGTCTTGACCATATCACATCACAACATGCCCTGCAAAAACAAGTTAGACGTCCTCTACTTTGTTGTTGCATGTTTTACGTGGCTGCTACGGGCTTAAGCAAGAACCAATCTTACCTACGCATCAAAAACCACAACGATAGTTTGTCAAGTTGGTGCTGTTTTAACCTTCGCAAGGACCGGGCGTAGCCACACTCGGTTCAACTAAAGTTGGAGAAACTGTCACCCGCAAGCCACCTATGTGCAAAGCACGTCGGGAGAACCAGTCTCGCGTAAGCGTACGCGTAATGTCGGTCCGGGCCGCTTCGTCCAACAATACCGCCGAACCAAAGTATGACATGCTGGTAAGCAGTATGACTTATATCGCCCACAACTCACTTGTGTTCTACTCGTGCATATAACATCAACATATAAAACCTAGGCTCGGATGCCACTGTTGGGTTTCGTAGTAATTTCAAAAAAAATTCCTACGCTCTCGCAAGATCATGGTGATGCATAGCAACGAGAGGGGAGAGTATGATCTACGTACCCTTGTAGATCGACAACGGAAGCGTTTGGTTGATGTAGTCGTACGTCTCCACGGCCCGACCGATCAAGCACCGAAACTACAGCACCTCCGAGTTCTAGCACACGTTCAGCTCGATGACGATCCCCGGACTCCGATCCAGCAAAGTGTCGGGGAAGAGTTCCGTCAGCATGACGGCGTGGTGACGATCTTGATGAACTACTGCAGCAGGGCTTCGCCTAAGTACCGCTACAATATTATCGAGGACTATGGTGGAAGGGGGCACCGCACACGGCTAAGAATATGATCACATGGATCAACTTGTGTTTCTCTGGGGTGCCCCTGCCTCCGTATATAAAGGCTCAAGGAGGGGGGGTGCGGCCGGCCTAGGAGAGGTGCGCCAGGAGGAGTCCTACTCCCTCTGGGAGTAGGATCCCCCCGCCCCCAATCCTAGTTGGAATAGGATTCGCGGAGGGGGGAAAACAGAGAGGGGGGCCGGCCCCCTCTCCTTGTCCTATTCGGACCAAGGGAGGGGAGGGGCGCGCGGCCCATCTTGGGCTGCCCCTTCTCTTTTCCACTAAGGCCCACTTAGGCCCATATAGCTCCCGGGGGGTTCCGGTAACCTCCCGGTACTCCGGTAAAATCCCGATTTCACCCGGAACACTTCCGATATCCAAACATAGGCTTCCAATATATCAATATTTATGTCTCGACCATTTCGAGACTTCTCGTCATGTCCGTGATCACATCCGGGACTCCGAACAACCTTCGGTACATCAAAATGTATAAACTCATAATATAACTGTCATCGTAACCTTAAGCGTGCGGACCCTACGGGTTCGAGAACAATGTAGACATGACCGAGACACGTCTCCGGTCAATAACCAATAGCGGAACCTGGATGCTCATATTGGCTCCTACATATTCTACGAAGATCTTTTATCGGTCAGACCGCATAACAACATACGTTGTTCCCTTTGTCATCGGTATGTTACTTGCCCGAGATTCGATCGTCGGTATCCCATACCTAGTTCAATCTCGTTACCGGAAAGTCTCTTTACTCGTTCTGTAATACATCATCCCGCAACTAATTCATTAGTTGCAATGCTTGCAAGGCTTAAGTGATGTGCATTACCGAGAGGGCCCAGAGATACCTCTCCGACAATCGGAGTGACAAATCCTAGTCTCGAAATACGCCAACCCAACATGTACCTTTGGAGACACCTGTAGAGCTCCTTTATAATCACCTAGTTACGTTGTGACGTTTGGTAGCACACAAAGTGTTCCTCTGGCAAACGGGAGTTGCATAATCTCATGGTCATAGGAACATGTATAAGTCATGAAGAAAGCAATAGCAACATACTAAACGATCGGGTGCTAAGCTAATGGAATGGGTCATGTCAATCAGATCATTCAACTAATGATGTGATCCTGTTAATCAAATGACAACTCTTTGTCCATGGTTAGGAAACATAACCATCTTTGATTAACAAGCTAGTCTAGTAGAGGCATACTAGTGACACTCTGTTTGTCTATGTATTCACACATGTATCATGTTTCCGGTTTAATACAATTCTAGCATGAATAATAAACTTTTATCATGATATATAAGGAAATAAATAATAACTTTATTATTGCCTCTAGGGCATATTTCCTTCAAATCATACACGCAAATGTGTACGGTCCAGATCAGGGACTCACGGGAAGATATCACAACACAACTCTAGACACAAATTAAATAATACAAGTTTTATATTACAAGCCAGGGGCCTCGAGGGCTCGAATACATAAGCTCGAATACACAAGAGTCAGCGGAAGCAACAATATCTGAGTACAGACATAAATTAAACAAGTCTGCCTTAAGAAGGCTAGCACAAAAGCAACAACGATCTAAAAGGCAAGGCCTCCTGCCTGGGAGCCTCCTAACTACTCCTGGTCGTTGGCGGTCTCCACGTAGTAGTAGGCACCCTCGGTGTAGTAGTAATCGTCGGTGGTGTTGTCTGGCTCCTGGGATCCGTCATCTGGTCGCAACAATCGGGTATAGGGGAAAAAGAGGTAGCAAAGCAACCGTGAGTACTCATCCAAAGTACTCGCAAGACTTACATCAGATCTAAACTAAGTATGCATCTGTATCAAAGGAAATGAGCTGTATCTGTGGACTAAACTGCAGAATGCCGGAAGAGAAGGGGAAAGCCTAGCCTATCAAAGACTAGCATCTTCAAGCATCTTGCAGCATATAGAAGAGTACAGACCAACATAATGTAAAGTAGTAGTAGTGTTATCAACCTCGGCCAGAGATCCTTTCTCGACTCCCTGCGAGAAAGCAATCCAAGAGCCATACTATCCAGATATCACCTCAAGTATCCAGTTCTAGTTGTATCGATCAGGATACAACTCCAAGTGTCTGTTACCGTAGGACGGGCTATTGATAGATGTTTTCTTCCTACAAGGGTGCACCAACTTACCCACCACGCTCGATTTACTTCGGCCGGACACACTTTCCTGGGTCATGCCTGGCCTCGGCCAAACAATATGCCGCAACCTGACCTAGGCTTAATAGAGAGGTCAAGCACGCCGGACTAAACCTATGCCCCCAGGGTTCTTGGGCCATCGCCCCGGGAAATCCTGCACATTGCGTGCGCGGCTGGTGAGCAGACCTCGCTACCTCCTTAAAAAGGCAGGAGCTTACCAGTCCAACTCAATCGCATGGCGTCTATTAAGCTTCGGTTGATGCATACGACGCAGAACGCCCATACAATGCCCACGTGATGGTTAGTGGTATCAGGCCAGAGGCCCCTCGGATCAAATATCCAAACCGTTAGTGTGTTGGTCGTGCGGTCACGAGCAAAGACTCACGAAAGATGTGACCCCGTCGCCCCATCTCGAATACTTGCGGCAAGGGCTAAGAATGCCCGGCCACGCCTCGTAAGTATCTCGCGGGCACCTTCCAGGTCAACCCGACTCCACATCACTCGCTATTAAGCCCACGCGGGTACCCCTCAGGGCCGACCCATCTTTAGTAACATGGTTCAGTGTAAAGTCATAGTAACCATAGTAACTGTGTGTCTAACACCAAGGGAAAAACCCGAGGAATCACCCCCGGTGAATTCCACTCGATGTAATCATCAAGGTGAACGTAAGAGGATCCACCCTCAAGGTTCACACTTGAGGGGTTGCATGATAGAGCCGCATCGGAAGTAGTTAAGGAGGAAATCACCCTCGATGACCACGACCGGATAGCTACACTACAGAGATCTCATCAGGAGTGATGTATGAGGTTCCACCCTCGGCACTCGATGGTAACTCTGTAGAGTTGAGCAACAAAAGGGGAAAGTGATGTGCGGTGCCGGGGCCTGGTCTTCGATCCCATTGATCGGGTCTTCGATGATGAAGCAGGGGCAACAAGGACAAGGTGGGGGTCACTGATGGATCTCTAACCAACCTATACTAAGCAATTTAGAATAAGCAGGTAAGGTATGAAAGCAGGTAACAAAAACAGGCTATGCATTAGAGTAGGATCATACAGAAAGCAGTAGCAGTTCTAATGCAAGCATGAGAGGGAAAGAAATGGGCGATATCAGAATGCTCAAGGGGGGTTTGCTTAACTGGAAGCTTTGCTGCAAAAGAAGGGTCGTCGGTGAGTAGTCAAACACAGGGGCAACATCGGCGTCAGTCTCGAAGTCTACCGGAAAGACGATGGGGAAGAAGCAGTAAATACAAGCACACAAATGCATGACATGACAACAAGCAAAGCTAGGGTGTTCTAACGCAGGGGTATACGATATAGGTGAAGGGGGAATTCAACCGGGAATGTTTTCGCGGTTCCGGACTTGTGTCAGACAGATGACCGGAAGGGGAATGTTCCATGTTCAGCTAGTTAGAGGCATCTGACAGGTAAACGGACCGCATATTCGGATTCGTCTCATCGTTCTGAGCAACTTTCATGTAGAAAACATTTTCATCCGAGTTACGGATTATTTTATATTAATTTTTAAAGATCTGAACAATTTTCTGAATTTTTAATGTTATTACTAATTTGGAAAATAAACAGGAAATTGCTAGGTGCACTCGGTGCAGCGCACCAGAGGATGACAGTGGGCCTATTGACTGCCCAGTCAGCAGTCAACGTTGACCCGTTGACTGGTCAATGGGCCCAGGGGTCCCACACGTTAGTGTTTTATTAAAATTCTAAAACAATTTATTTAACTTAATTAAAGGGGACCCACATGTCATTTGGTACTACTAAACTAGACCTGTAATTAAATTAAACTAACATGGGATTAGGTTAAAAGGGATTAGCCCCTAATCTAAAGAGAGGGCCGGACCTACTCATACGCACACACATCACGCACGCCCATAACGCACACACACAACACGCATAGCACGCACACACTAGCACGGGCGGTCAGCCATGGCTGGTGTGCACGCACGGGCGCTGCCGAAGCCAGCAGCGGCAGGCACATACGGGAGCAGCCGTGGCCCGGCGCAGCCGCTCAGGCGGGCGTGGGCAGGGACGACGACAATAGCAGCAGGCAAAAGCAAGTAGCAGTCGCAGCCAGGGGCCAACAGAAAGCAGCAGACGTCGAGCGACAGCGCACGACACGGGGCAGCACCAAGGCAGCAACGGGTGTTGCCGGGGCGCGGCCGAGCGCGGACAGCGGAAGGCCGGGGCGCGACCTGGGCGCGGGCTCCGGCCGCGGCGATCTTCGTCCATGGCGGCCATGGGTGGGCACGAGGACTACGGCAACGTGAGGCAGGGGAAAACAGGGGAATCGACACGGTGCTCACCACGGAGCTTGATGGCGTGCTCGGGGCGGCCGTGGCTGGTCGAGGATGCGCAGGTCAACGGCGAGATGCGGCGCCCGTGATGGAGATGCAGGAGGCTAGCGACGGCGAGGCAGCGTTTTGGCCTCGATCCAGAGGCGGGGACGATGTAGACGGGGATGACGAGGCCGATGGTCAAGCTCCTAGGCGTCCGGGTCGACTGTGTCCGCGAGCTTCACAGCGGTGCGGCCATGGGGGTCGCGGACGGTGGCGGGTGTGAGCGGGGCAGAGGGAGATGGGGGCGAGTGAGGGGAAGGGAAAGTGGTGCTAGGGTTTCGAGGGGGGCGTCGGCGTAGTTATGTAGGTGAGGGGAGGCCATGGATGCCCAGCACGTGGCCACGACCATGGGATGGCCTCCACGATCCCCTGCCTGTCTCCTGTAGCGCGAGGAGGGAGACAAGTGGGGGATGTGGGCTGGGCCTTCCAGTAGACCTAGGGGCCAAGTACATATTAGGTAGGCTTTTGTTCTCTTTTTTCTATCAACTAAATAGCTACTGTTTGCATTTATTTGAGTGGGCAAACAATCCTTGCTATTGATGAAACTTCACACATAAATATATGTCATTACTCTGGAAAGGCCAACCAAGTTTCAAGTCAATTTGAAATTCATAAGCATTTATTTGATTTGAAAAGACCAAAATATTTGTAGTAGGACCACTTATTATTTTACTAATAATTTATTCGTGAGCCAAATTAAGTTGGTTTCAACATGACCATGATCAAGGGGATTTATAGAATTACTCGAACATTTTCATTTGATACTTAGGAGGAATTAATATTTGACTTTCAATTTAAATTTAAATTTGACTTTGATTTTTGGACAAGTGGCAAGTTGCATAGTAATCACGATGACATGGCCACCATTAGGAGGAGATCACTGTAGCAAGATTCTCGAGGTGTTACAAATCTCCTCCACTACAAGAAATCTCGTCCTGAGATTTAAGAGGTGGAGTAAGGGGGAGACTCGGGAAGGACGGAGATCAACACAAGGTAGGTACCTGGGGTCTATCTCGGTGAACGTGGCATAGAGGCATCTCTCGAGTCGAAATTCAAGAAAGTCATCGAGAGCAAGGTAAGAAGGTGCAATAAGAAGCTTCAACCGAGTAGGCAATCGTTCGTTGCCTGAAACAGAGGGTGAAAGGGGTTCAGAGCAATGGGAATAGGTATTGCGTCTGATACCAGAATAGATCGCTAGGAATGTGGCTCGTGATTTACATACGAAGCCAAGTGTGAGGAACAATTTTTGAAAACAGGGATGTACATGAGAGTCAGGTTTTGATCCTATGGAACTGTGGGTTAGGGGGCCACCATGTGGGTTACAAAGTAGGAAAGGTGCTGACATCTTGCATGGTCATGATAGCAAGTCATGTCAGAGGATAGTCCGTCAGTTATGTTGGCAACAACGTTGGTACCAAGGGCGAGGGACGAAGAGAACCATTTTCCTGCTCGTTGAAACGAGGAGGACCAAAAGGCAAAGTTCTAGTCCATCGGTGGTTACCGGAATGTCATCAACAATAGTAACAGGGTCTTACTGACAGAGTTGGACACCGAGGTGCTTACTTAAGCAGGGATTTATTACTGCTTAGATCATAAAATTTATAAGAGAGGTTAATCAAAGCAACGGAAAGGAAAATATGTCTATCAAACTTAACAGACCAATGGAAAGGAAAATGTGTTTCACACAAGAATTGGGAGTATATCCTTCCCAAAGAAAAGTGGAGCATGATATACTGTTGGAAATATGCCCTAGAGGCAATAATAAAATGATTATTATATTTCCTTGTTCATGATAATTGTCTATTATTCATGCTATAATTGTATTATCCGGAAATCGTAATACATGTGTGAATACATAGACCACAATGTGTCCCTAGTGAGCCTCTAGTTGACTAACTCGTTGATCAACAGATAGTCATGGTTTCCTGGCTATGGACATGGGGATGTCATTGATAACGGGATCACATCATTAGGAGAATGATGTGATGGACAAGACCCAAACCTAAGCATAGCACAAAGATCGTGTAGTTCGTTTGCTGTAGCTTTTCTGAATGTCAAGTATCATTTCCTTAGACCATGAGATTGTGCAACTCCCGGATACCATATGAGTGCCTTAGGTGTGCCAAACGTCACAACGTAACTGGGTGACTATAAAGGTACATTACAGGTATCTCCGAAAGTGTCTGTTGGGTTGGCACGAATCGAGACTGGGATTTGTCACTCCGTATGACGGAGAGGTATCTCGGGGCCCACTCGGTAATGCATCATCATAATGAGCTCAATGTGATCAAGTGGTTGATCACGGGATCATGCATTACGGTATGATTAAAGTGACTTGCCGGTAACGAGACTGAACAAGGTATCGGGATACCGACGATCGAGTCTCGGGCAAGTAACGTACCGATTGACAAAGGGAATTGAATACGGGATTGATTAAGTCCTCGACATCGTGGTTCATCTGATGAGATCATCGAGGAGCATGTGGGAGCCAACATGGGTATCCAGATCCCGCTGTTGGTTATTGACCGGAGAGTCGTCTCGGTCATGTATGCTTGTCTCCCGAACCCGTAGGGTCTACACACTTAAGGTTCGGTGACGCTAGGGTTGTAGAGATATGAGTATGCAGTAATCCGAAAGTTGTTCGGAGTCCCAGATGAGATCCTGGACGTCACGAGGAGTTCCAGAATGGTCCGGAGGTGAAGAATTATATATAGGAAGTGTAGTTTCGGCCATCGGGAAAGATTCGGGGTCACCGGTATTGTACCGGGACCACCGGATGGGTCCCGGGGGTCCACCGGGTGGGGTCACCCATCCCGGAGGGCCCCATGGGCTGAAGTGGGGAGGGGAACCAGCCCATAGTGGGCTGGTGCGCCCCCCCTTGGGCCCTCCTGCGCCTAGGGTTGGAAACCCTAGGGTGGGGGGCGCCTCCACTTACCTTGGGGGGCACTCCCCCCCCTTGGCCGCCGCCCCCTTGGGAGATCCCATCTCCAGGGCCGGCGCCCCCCAGGGGGCCTATATAAAGGAGGGGGGAGGGAGGGCAGCCGCACCCCAAGCCTTGGCGCCTCCCTCTCCCCTGCCACACCTCTCCCTCTCGCAGAAGCTCGGCGAAGCCCTGCTGCGATCACTGCTGCATCCACCACCACGCCGTCGTGCTGCTGGATCTTCATCAACCTCTCCTTCCCCCTTGCTGGATCAAGAAGGAGGAGACGTCATCCGCTCCGTACGTGTGTTGAACGTGGAGGTGCCGTCCGTTCGGCACTTGGTCATCGGTGATTTGGATCACGGCGAGTACGACTCCATCATCCCCGTTCTCTGAACGCTTCCGCTCGTGATCTACAAGGGTATGTAGATGCACTCCTCTCTCCCTCGTTGCTAGATGACTCCATAGATTGATCTTGGTGATGCGTAGAAAATTTTAAAATTCTGCTACGTTCCCCAACATATACATGATAGGACATTAAGTGCAAAAGCATTTAAATAAGGGGCGAGCGAAGAATTAGGATATTACCAATACAACGGTGTTTGGGTAATAGATCAAGAAGCGTTTAGCATTTCGCTTCAAATGTTCGCGTTGATATTCGGAATACCACAGTCATGCTTCAAGATAGCACTGATATGGCTCAATTAAGGATTTGGTCTGTACATCATAAGAGATTCAAAGGAACATTTCCAAGGTTATCTCGGAACGTAAGGTATAACCAAACAAAATCAGGTCTGTGTTGGCAGGAAGTCAAGGATGTTGTCAATGATAACACAATCATCGAGGGGGAAGGATGGTATTTCCCATCATGAATTCGATTCACAACTTGGAAGAAGGCAAATCATTGTTGATGATGATCACGACACATTTGTCGAGAGATTTCATTAAGATGTAATAGATCAACGATGACATCAAGTCAAATGAATGATGGAGCGAAAGGTTATTGAAACCACTGGTACAATACAAACTCAAAATCAAGCTTGCTATTCAAGGTGAAATGATATGCCTAGGAAGATCGTCGTAAGCTTAGCTCATCGTCAAAAGTTGTGCTCCGGGAATAAGGACCAGGTAGCACAGTTAAAATTTTGCACGATAATGATATTGCCAATCAGGCTAGGAATGACTTAAAGGATTAATAAACTCGTAAGCAACGAATATTACTTAGAGTTATTGAGTCGGAGTGTGGAATCGATTCACCTACCGGTGTTCCCGAGTGACTAATAACTCAAAACCCAGGGAAAATCTGAAATCGGTGAGAAGCAATACTAGATGAAGACTCATAGGAAGCAACACAGTTCTTTGATATTCTTGAGAAACCAGAGGGTAATACTCGAAGGAAGATCAAAATAGGGGTCACGGAGATGTATTGATCTGTAGAAGACAAGTGCTTTAACTTGTCCGAGAAAAGGAATCAAAGAATATCAATATGGTCGAAACCATAGCTACAAGGGATCCAAGTTAATGACACCAAAAGAATTATCCAACTAATTAAATGTTTTGCAAGAAGCTTCCATGATAAGTTCCACATCGGGTCCATGGGCATGAACACTAAGTTCAAGGTCGACTCCCACTTCTTCAATGCATAACCTTCCACTCACTTATCGTGTTTCAAAATGACATCCGTTGTTGAAAGTTTTACCTGGTGCAATACCAGATAAGTATAACCCGTAAAATCTTACGGGTTCAAACAGATTAGGGAAGGCGTTGGTTCAACCCATTGGGGCATCTTAGGAACATATACAAAAACTTTAGAGGTAATTAACTCAAGCTCGGAAGCAGCGCATGGTTGACAAAGCAGAGAATACAATTTACCAAAGGCAATATGTATCAGGGGAAGAGAGCACAAAATTTGAATATGAAGGACACTGGCGGATCTGATGTGAGTATCAGTACTCAATCAGAAGGAGGAAAGAATGCAAGGGCATTGGGTTATAGAAACATCTGAATAATTCGAAAGTTTAATTAATAAGGGAATTGTGATTTCAAAAATGAAGGATCAGAAGCAGACACTCTGATCAAATGATGGGAAAGTTGAATAGAATTAGAATGACAATCAACCAAGGTTTGATTTACCGAGATCCAGCTCATATAAATAATGACGTCTGAGCCGGAAGGATGAATTCTAGGATTCGACTAATGATTGCAAGCATTCGCAAGAGATTGAATCAAGGGACTCAAATGGCATAGGCAAAGGATGTCAACGAAGATTGCTAAACATATGGAATTAACCATTATGCAAGAAGCCAAGAATTTCAAGAGTGATAAGTTGCGGAGGATTATCGGGAGATCAGTTAGTATTTCAAAGTATTTTAGGAATCACATGAACCACTGAGGATGAACGAATCCCTGATAATCATGAGGAGTTATACGCTGTGCGGAAAGAAACTGCAAGACAGTAGGCTCAAAGGATTCTCGGAACAACGGAAGGTATTCTGGGGTATCTTGTGAAAACAAGGGCGACTGGGAATAAAGATACAAACGGTAAGGATGTGTAGTTATCCACGGCGATTTATCAGTGATAGGGAACTGCAAAAACAGGGGGCTCAAGGGTCTCGAGAACTTCGAGGAGTATCGTCGGAGTCTTCTAATGATGACACGCCATCTTCTAGAATGAGGGGGGGCTCTCTAGGAGAAAGCGTTTTCGAGAACCGAGGGTTAGAGTTAGTAAAATATTTAACCCGAATACACGAGAGATTAGAGCCTCAGAGTATAGACGAGGAGTAAAGGATCCTAATACCACCCAAATGGCGACGTGGGCCCGTAAGACACACAACCAATGTTAGTAAAAGTGTTTCAGTGACTAGACTCAACTTCGGCCAAGGAGTTGGAAAGGGGGCTACCTACAGGAAATCGGCTCTGATACCAACTTGTGACTCCCCCGATTCAATCATACACTAATCATACACGCAAATGTGTACGGTCAAGATTAGGGACTCACGGGAAGATATCACAACACAACTCTAGACACAAATTAAATAATACAAGCTTTATATTACAAGCCAGGGGCCTCGAGGGCTCGAATACATAAGCTCGAATACACAAGAGTCAGCGGAAGCAACAATATCTGAGTATAGACATAAGTTAAACAAGTCTGCCTTAAGAAGGCTAGCACAAAAGCAACAACGATAGAAAAGGCAAGGCCTCCTGCCTGGGAGCCTCCTAACTACTCTTGGTCGTCGGCGGTCTCCACGTAGTAGTAGGCACCCTCGGTGTAGTAGTAATTGTCGGTGGTGTCGTCTGGCTCCTGGGATCCGTCATCTAGTCGCAACAATCGGGTATATGGGAAAAAGAGGTAGCAAAGCAACCGTGAGTACTCATCCAAAGTACTCGCAAGACTTACATCAGATCTAAAGTAAGTATGCATCTGTATCAAAGGAAATGGATTGTATCTGTGGACTAAACTACAGAATGCCAGAAGAGAAGGGGAAAGCCTAGCCTATCGAAGACTAGCATCTTCAAGCATCTTGCAGCATATAGAAGAGTACAAACCAACATAATGTAAAGTAGTAGTAGTGTTATCAACCTCGTCCAGAGATCCTTTCTCGACTCCCTGCGAGAAAGCAATCCCAGAGCCATACTATCCAGTTATCACCTCAAGTATCTAGTTCTAGTTGTATCAATCGGGATACAACTCCAAGTGTCTGTTACTGTACGACAGGCTATCGATGATGTTTTCTTCCCTGCAGGGGTGCACCAACTTACCCACCACGCTCCTCCGGCCGGACACACTTTCCTGGGTCATGCCCGACCTCGGCCAAACAATATGCCGCAACCCGACCTAGGCTTAATAGAGAGGTCAAGCAAGCCGGACTAAACCTATGCCCCCAGGGGTCTTGGGCCATCGCCCCGGGAACTCCTGCACGTTGCGTGGGCGGTCGGTGAGCAGACCTAGCTACCTCCTTAAAAAGGTAGGAGCTTACCAGTCCAACCTGGCGTGCGCCGCTCAATCGCATGACGTCTATTAAGCTTCGGCTGATGCATACGATGCAGAACGCCCATACAATGCCCACGTGATGGTTAGTGCTATCAGGCCAGAGGCCCCTCGGATCAAATATCCAAACCGTTAGTGTGTTGGTCGTGCGGTCACGAGCAAAGACTCACGAAAGATGTGACCCCGTCACCCCGTCTCAAGTACTTGCGGCAAGGGCTAAGAATGCCCGGCCACGCCTCGTATGTATCTCGCGGGCACCTTCCAGGTCAACCCGACTCCACATCACTCGCAATTAAGCTCACGCGGGTACCCCTCAGGGCCGACCCGTCTTTAGTAACATGGTTTAGTGTAAAGTCATAGTAACCATAGTAACTGTGTGTCTAACACCAAGGGGAAAACCCGAGGAATCACCCCCGGTGAATTCCACTTGATGTAATCATCAAGGTGAACGTAAGAGGATCCACCCTCGAGGTTCACACTTGAGGGGTTGCATGACAGAGCCGTATCGGAAGTAGTTAAGGAGGAAATCACCCTCGATGACCACGACTGGATAGCTACACTACAGAGATCTCATCAGGAGTGATGTATGAGGTTCCACCCTCGGCACTCGATGGTAACTCTGCAGAGTCGAGCAACAAAAGGGGAAAGTGATGTGCGGTGCCGGGGCCTGGTCTTCGATCCCATTGATAGGGTCTTCGATGATGAAGCAGGGGCAACAAGGACAAGGTGGGGGTCACTGATGGATCACTTACCAACCTATACTAAGCAATTTAGAATAAGAAGGTAAGGTATGAAAGCAGGTAACAAAAACATGCTATGCATCAGAGTAGGATCATACAGAAAGCAGTAGCAGTTCTAATGCAAGCATGAGAGGGAAAGAAATGGGCGATATCGGAATGCTCAAGGGGGGGGGGTTTGCTTGCCTGGAAGCTTTGCTGCAAAAGAAGGGTCGTCAGTGAGTACTCAAACACAGGGGCAACATCGGCGTCAGTCTCGAAGTCTACCGGAAAGAAGAGGGGGAAGAAGTAGTAAATACAAGCACACAAATGCATGACATGACAACAAGCAAAGCTAGGGTGTTCTAAAGCAAGGCTATACGATATAGGTGAAGGGGGAATTCAACCGGGAATGTTTTCCCGGTTCCGAACTTGTGTCAGACAGATGACCGGAAGGGGAATGTTCCATGTTCAGCTAGTTAGAGGCATCTGAAAGGTAAACGGACCGCGCATTCGAACTCGTCTCGTCGTTCTGAGCAACTTTCATGTAGAAAACATTTTCATCCGAGTTACAGATTATTTTATATTAATTTTTAAAGATCTTAACAATTTTCTGAAATTTTGAAATTATTACTAATTCGAAAAATAAACAGGAAATTGCTAGGTGCACCCGGTGCAGCGCACCAGAGAATGACAGTGGGCCTGTTGACTGCCCAGTCAGCAGTCAACGTTGACCCGTTGACTGGTCAATGGGCCCAGGGGTCCGACACATTAGTGTTTTCTTAAAATTCTAAAACAACTTATTTAACTTAATTAAAGGGGACCCACATGTCATTTGGTACTACTAAACTAGACCTGCAATTAAATTAAACTAACATGGGATTAGGTTAAAAGGGATTAGCCCCTAATCTAAAGAGAGGGCCGGCCCTACTCATACGCACACACATAACGCACGCCCATAACGCACACACACAAAACGCATAGCACACACACACTAGCACGGGTGCTCAGCCATGGCTGGTGTGCACGCACGGGCGCTGCCGAAGCCAGCAGCGGCAGGCATGTACGGGAGCAGCCATGGCCCGGCGCAGTCGCTCAGGCGGGCGCGGGCAGGGATGATGACAACAGCAGCAGGAAAAAGCAAGTAGCAGTCGCAACCAGGGGCCAACGAAAAGCAGCAGATGGCGAGCGACAGCGCACGACATAGGGCATCACCAAGGCAGCAACGGGTGCTGCGGGGGCGCAACCGAGCATGAGCAGCGGAAGGCCGGGGCGCGGGCTCCGGCCGCGGCGATCTTCGTCCATGGCGGCCTTGGGTGGGCACGACGACTACGGCAACGGGAGGCAGGGGAAAACAGGGGAATCAGAACGGTACTCACCACGGAGCTTGATGGCGTGCTCGGGGCGGCCGTGGCTGGTCGAGGATGCGCAGGTCAACGGTGAGATGCGGCGGCTGTGATGGAGATGAAGGAGGCTAGCGATGGCGAGGCAGCGTTTTGGCCTCGATCTAGAGGCGGGGACAATGTAGACGGGGATGACGAGGCCGATGGTCAAGCTCCTAGGCGCCGGGGCCGTCTGTGGCCGCGAGCTTCACGGCGATGCGGCCATGGGGGTCACGGACGGTGGCGGGTGTGAGCGGGGCAGAGGGAGATGGGGACGAGTGAGGGGAATGGAAAGTGGTGCTAGGGTTTCGAGGGGGCGTCGGCGCAGTTATGTAGGTGAGGGGAGGCCATGGATGCCCGACACATGGCCACGGCCATGGGATGGCTGATGAGCCAGAAGTATAGGGGATCTATCATAGTCCTTTTGATAAGTAAGAGTGTCAAACCCAACGAGGAGCAGAAGGAACTGATAAGCGGTTTTCAGCAAGGTATTCTCTGCAAGTACTGAAATAAGTGGTAACAGATAGTTTTGTGATAAGATAATTTGTAACGAGCAACAAGTAACAAAAGTAAATAAGGTGCAGCAAGGTGGCCCAATCCTTTTCGTAGCAAAGGACAAGCCTGGACAAACTCTTATATAAGGAAAAGCGCTCCCGAGGACACATGGGAATATCGTCAAGCCAGTTTTCATCACGTTCATATGATTCGCGTTCGGTACTTTGATAATTTGATATGTGGGTGGACCGGTGCTTGGGTGCTGTTCTTACTTGAACAAGCATCCCACTTATGATTACCTCTATTGCAAGCATCCGCAACTACAACAAATGTATTAAGGTAAACCTAACCTGTAACGCCCTCGATGCGGCTATATCTCCTACGTGTCGAAGCACGACTTAGAGGCATAACCGCATTTAAAGCAATGTCGCAAGTAAGGCAATCTTCACAACATTCCATGTAATATAGATAATAAAAGGGGAAGGTACATAGTTGGCTTACACTCGCCACGTCAAACAAAGTACATAAATAGCATTACATCATCCAATCACTCATGGCCCGACTACGGTGCCAAAATAAAAGATCAACCCAACATGCGACACGGTCCCGATCGCCCCAACTGGGCACCACTACTGATAATCAGGGAAAGACACATAGTAACGGAGTGAGTCCTCGTCGAACTCCCACTTGAGCTCAAGCGCGTCATCTGGAACGGACTCATCAGGCCCTGCATCTGGTTTGGAAGTAATCTGTGAGCCACAGGGACTCAGCAATCTCGCACCCTCGCGATCAAGACTATTTAAGCTTATAGGTAAGGCAAGGTAATATGTGGAGCTGCAGCAAGCGACTAGCATATATGGTGGCTAACTTGTTCGCAAAAGAGAGCGAGAAGAGAAGGCAAAGCGCGAACGAAGAACTAGAGAACAACCTGCGGCAAGCATTACTCCAACACCGTGTTCACTTCCCGGACTCCGCCAAGAAGAGACCATCACGGTAACTCACACAGTTGATTCATTTTAGTTAAGTTAAGGTTCAAGTTATCTACAACCGGACATTAACAAATTCCCATCTGCCAATAACCACGGGCGCGGCTTTAGAACGTTCAAATCCCTGCAAGGGAGTCCCAACTTAGCCCATGACAAGCTCTCATGGTCAACGAAGGATATACCTTCTCCCGAGACATTCCGATCAGACTCGGTATCCCGGTTCTACAAGACACTTCGACAAGTTAAAACAAATCCAGCAACACCGCCCGAATGTGCCGACAAATCCCGATAGGAGCTGCACATATCTCGTTCTCAGGGAACACTCAGATTGTCTAAACTTCCGGTAGGCCAGCCCAGAGTTGCCCCTGGTGGCCACCGGCGGCTGACGAGGTGGACCAACACTCAGAGGAGCACTGGCCCAGGGGGGGTTTAAATAAGATGACCCTTGGGCTCCGGAAACCCAAGGGAAAAAAAGGCTAGGTGGCAAATGGTAAAACCAAGGTTGGGCATTGCTGGAGGATCTTTATTCAAGGCGAACTATCAAGGGGTTCCCATTATCACCCAACCGCGTAAGGAACGAAAAATCCGGGAACATAACACTGATATGACGGAAACTAGGGCGGCAAGAGTGGAACAAAACACTAGGAAAAAGGCCGAGCCTTCCACCCTTTACCAAGTATATAGATGCATTAAGATAACAAGAGAATATAGTGATATCCCAACAAGAAAAATAATGTTCCAACGAGGAACGGCCCCCAATCTTCACCTGCAACTAGCAACGCTATAAGAAGGGCTGAGCAAAGCGGTAACATAGCCAATCAACGGTTTGCTAGGACATGGTGGGTTAGAGGTTTGACATGGCAATATGGGGGGCATGATAAGCAAGTGGTAGGCATCGTAGCATAGGCATAGCAAAAGAGCGAGCATCTAGCAAAGCAAAGATAGAAGTGATTTCGAGGGTATGATCATCTTGCCTGCAAAGTTGTCAGAGTTGACTGGATCCTCGAAAGCAAACTCAATGGGCTCCTCATTAGTGAACTCGTCTCTCAGCTCTACCCAAACAAGACAAACAAGCAAAAATGACACAATCAACCACGTGCAAAGCTCAAACAACATGATGCAAACATGATATGCTATGCGGGATGCGATATGTGATGCATATGCAAGATTTGGCAAGGAATGAATGAACCTGGCCTCAACTTGGAAATCCAAGTATGCCACTGGAAAGGTGAGGTGATTTCGGTTGAAATCGATATAAAGAACACCGGAATCGGAGACACGGTTTGGAAATGGCAAGCAATTCAAACATGGCATCGGTCTGCGATATACAGCAAGTAGCCATCTAAATGCAACAAGACAAACATGCTACAACACTCAAACATGGCAACAAAATACATGGAAGGGATCCATTCATGATGCTTAACAAAAGATGAACACTGAGCTACGGCCAATTCATCCATTAACAGGTTCAAACAAGCATGGCAAAAGAGCAATTGGTAAACAAATCTCAGACTTGGTGAAATTAACACTTGTCTGGAATTTTAGATCAGGTAGCACACTTTGGAGCATGAAAACTAGATGCTACAGGAACTTAACATGGCAAAGCAAGGCATGGCATGGAGCTACTCAAAGAGCTTAACAAAAGTCCCTTAGTGACCTTGAGCCAAAAGGGATCAGAAAATACAATTGCAAGCATGTGAACATGGCAAACGCATAATTAGATCACAGACTTAGTGAAAAACTGGAACATGCAAATCAGATATCAAGTGGGCATGTTTACGAGCTCGATGCACTCACTACAGAGCAATTCATGACAAACTAAGCATACACCCATCAAGAATACACATTATACAAGCTAGACATGGCAAGAACAACAACATAGCATGCACGGATCAACTACAACATCCTCGGCAAAATTGCTAACAAGTAGACAATCTGTCCAGATTCACGAAATAGCAAAAGTAGAGCTCGATTGACTCCAGCTAGGGTGCTCCATAATTGCAAACAAAGACATGGATGGATAGAGCACTACAAGATTAACAAATCACCCTTACTGATCATCCTCAAAAGAGGCACGGATCACTAGGAAACAACATGAACATATGGCATATTGATAAAAAACAGATCAAGGACTTAGTGGAATTGCTAAGTCCCTGAAATCAGCATTAACGAATGCACCACTTTGCAAGCCTGTGCTAGTCACCACACACATCCCAAAAATACATGGATGGCACCTTTGGAAAGATGGAAAAGCATATGACAAAACTCATGTAGAGCTCAGGGGCATATCATGCACACAATAATCATGGCAAAAATGACAAATAGCTATTTGGAGTAGCAGATCTGGCAACTAACTCAAATAGCACTCTTCCAACAGCATTTCGGGCATCACGATGAACTCAAATGAAAATTATGCAATGAGAAGAAATGATGTACTCTCTGAGACGAACATTTTGATATGCTACACCCCAAAACGGATCTACGGATGCAGAGTTACGGCACGATGAACATGGAAAAATAATTAGGGTTAGGAACGAGAAAGTCAACCGAGGAGATATTTTCCAGATCTAGATCCGGCGCGGCACGCTTTACGAGGATCGCCAGAGTTGCTTGCCGGAGTTGGAACTTGCCGGAGCTCGAGGACGAGGAGGAGGTCGGCGGGGCCGGGCACCGGAGCTGGGTCCGGCGAGAGGAGGATGGAGCGGCGACAGCGGTCGCCGGACGCGGCGCCGGCGCGGGCTGGCGGCGGCAGCCCGGTGCGGCAAGCCGGGCGGCGGCGGAGCCGTCTGGAGATGGCGGCGCGGTGCTCCGGGTGGCCGGCCTCGGGGAAGAGAGGCGGCGGGATGCGAGGAGCCTCAGGCCCGATCGGCGTCGTGGAGGGCCCGTGGCGGGCTTCGCGGGCCGGGCGCAGTTCGCGGCGAAGTGGGGGGCCGGCTGGGACACGTGGCGGACGGCGATTGGTCCGGGCGGAGCGGCGGACGTGTCCGACCGCGCGGAGAGGAGCGGGACTAGGGTTTCGGGGGGAGAAGAACCGAGAATTTCGGAGGGGACCTATTTATAGGCATAGAGGGAGCTAGGAGTGTCCAAATGAGGTGCGGTTTTCGGCCAGACGATCGTGATCGAACGCTCTAGATGACGGAGAGGGTTTTGGTGGGTTTTGGGCCAAAATGGAGGGGTGTTGGGCTGCAACACACACGAGGCCTTCTCGGTCCCTCGGTTAACCGTTGGAGCATCAAACGAAGTCCAAATGGTACGAAACTTGACAGGCGGTCAACCGGTAGTAAACCAAGGCCGCTTGGCAAGTCTCGGTCCAATCCGGAAATGTTTAACCCCCACACACGAAAAAAGGTAGAAATGACCACCGGAGGAGAACGGAGCGCCGGAATGCAAAACGGACAACGGGGAAAATGCTCGGATGCATGAGACGAACACGTATGCAAATGCAATGCACATGATGACATGATATGAGATGGATGACAACGACAACAACACACGGAGACAAAAACCCGAACCCGAGAAAATAAAATAACTTAATGCCGGAAACGGCAAGAGTTGGATTACATATTAGGTAAATCATGTCCGGGGTGTTACATAACCATAGCATGAAACATATGGATCCAAATCAGCCCCTTACGAAACAACACATAAACTAGGGTTTAAGCTTCTGTCACTCTAGCAACCCATCATCTACTTATTACTTCTCAATGCCTTCCTCTAGGCCCAAATAATGGTGAAGTGTTATGTAGTCGACGTTCACATAACACCACTAGAGGCTAGACAACATACATCTCATCAAAATATCGGACGAATACCAAATTCACATGACTACTAATAGCAAGACTTCTCCCTTGTCCTCAGGAACAAACGTAATTACTCACAAAGCATATTCATAGTCATAATCAGAGGGGGTAATAATATGCATAAAGGATCTGAACATATGATCTTCCACCAATTAAACCAACTAGCATCAACTACAAGGAGTAATTAACACTACTAGCAACCTACTAGCACCAACCCCGGACTTGGAGACAAGAATTGGATACAAGAGATGAACTAGGGTTTTGAGATGAGATGGTGCTGATGAAGATGTTGACGGAGATTGCCCTCTCCCGCTGAGAGGAGCGTTGGTGATGACGATGGCGATGATTTCCCCCTCTGAGAGGGAAGTTTCCCCGGCAGAACAGCTCTGCCGGAGCTCTAGATTGGATCCGCCAAGGTTCCGCCTCGTGGCGGCAGATTTTCGTCCCGAAAGGCTGCTTCTTATTTTTTTTCTCGACGAAAGACTTCATATAGGAGAAGATGGTCATCGGAGAGCCACCAGGGGGCCCACGAGGTAGGGGGTGATACGTCTCCGTCGTATCTACTTGTCCAAACACTTTTGCCCTTGTTTTGGACTCTAACTTGTATGATTTGAATGGAACTAACCCGGACTGACGCTGTTTTCAGCAGAATTTCCATGGTGTTGTTTTATGTGCAGAAAACAAATATTCTCGGAATGACCTGAAACTCCACAGAACATCTTAGAAAAAAATAATAAAAAATCCTCGCCAAAGATGAAGACCAGGGGGCCCACACCCTTCTCACGAGGGTGGGGGCGCCCCCCTACCTCGTGGGCCCCCTGGATGCCCTCCGACGCCAACTTCAACTCTATATATTTGCTTTCGGAGAGAAAAAATCAGGGAGAAGAAATCATCGCGTTTTATGATACGGAGCCGCCGCCAAGCCCTAAAACCTCTCGGGAGGGCTGATCTGGAGTCCGTTCGGGGCTCCGGAGAGGGGGATTCGTCGTCGTCGTCAACATCAACCATCCTCCATCACCAATTTCATGATGCTCACCGCCGTGCGTGAGTAATTGCATCGTAGGCTTGCTGGATGGTGATGGGTTGGATGAGATTTATCATGTAATCGAGTTAGTTTTGTTAGGGTTTGATCCCTAGTATCCACTATGTTCTGAGATTGATGTTGCTATGACTTTGCTATGCTTAATGCTTGTCACTAGGACCCGAGTGCCATGATTTCAGATCTGAACCTATTATGTTTTCATGAATATATGTGAGTTCTTGATCCTATCTTGCAAGTCTATAGTCACCTACTATGTGTTATGATCCGGCAACCCCGAAGTGGCAATAATCGGGACCACTCCCGGTGATGACCATAGTTTGAGGAGTTCATGTATTCACTATGTGCTAATGCTTTGTTCCGGTTCTCTATTAAAAGGAGGCCTTAATATCCCTTAGTTTCCAATAGGACCCCGCTGCCACGGGAGGGTAGGACAAAAGATGTCATGCAAGTTCTTTTCCATAAGCACGTATGACTATATATGAAATACATGCCTACATTACATTGATGAATTGGAGCTAGTTCTGTGTCACCCTATGTTATGACTGTTACATGATGAACCGCATCTGGCATAATTATCCATCACTGATCCGGTGCCTACGAGTTTTCCATATATTGGTTCTCGCTTATTTACTTTCCCACTGCTATTGTTACAATCACTACAAAATACCAAAAACATTACTTTTGCCGTCTTTACTTTTTTTGCCGATACCACCACTATCATATTACTTTGCTACTAAACACTTTGCTGCAGATACTAAGTTTCCATGTGTGGTTGAATTGACAACTCAGCTGCTAATACTTGAGAATATTCTTTGGCTCCCCTTGTGTCGAATCAATAAATTTGGGTTGAATACTTTTTCCTCGAAAGCTGTTGCGATCCCCTATACTTGTGGGTTATCAAGACAAATTTCTGGCGCTGTTGCCGGGGAGCATAGCTCTATTCTTTGAGTCACTTGGGATTTATATCTGCTGGACACTATGAAGAACTTGAGAGATCCAAAAACCAAGATCTATCCCTCGACTACGAGGGGAGGTAAGGAACTGCCATCTAGTTCTGCACTTGATTCACCTTCTTTTATGAGTAAGTTTGTGACACCTACACCTGCTTCTACTATTCGTTCTGATATGTCGCATGTTATTGATGATGCCACTTCTGCTATGCATGATACTTATGATGAAACTGCTTCTATGCCTGATACTACTGTGCCCCTTGGTGAATTTCTTGATGAACAAATTGCTAGGGCTAGAGAAAAAGAAATTATTGAATCTGAATACGATGATGATAGTGATGATGAAAATATGCCTGTTATTCCTGAGGGTTATCTTTTCGATATGGAATCTTCTGCCGCTATTTTAGCTTGCAAAGATAGATATGAGCTTAAGAGGTTATTAATTAAATGGAACAAAGAATCACTTATAGATAAAATGAAACCCGACCCTGCTTTTGCTACTTCACCTATATGTGTTCCTGATAAGGATTATGAATTCTCTGTTGATCCTGATATAATCACTTTGGTTGAATTAGATCTGTTTTATGGCTATGAATCTAAAACTGTTGTGGCACATCTTACTAAGTTAAATGATATAGCTGCCCTGTTTACTAATGATGAGAGATCGCGTTACTTTCATATACTCAAAATATTTCCGTTCTCATTAAAGGGTGATGCTAAGATATGGTTTAATTCTCTTGATCCTGGTTGTGTGCGTAGTCCCCAGGATATGATTTATTACTTCTCTGCTAAATATTTCCCTGCTCATAAGAAACAAGCCGCTTTAAGGGAAATATACAACTTCGTGCAAATTAAAGAAGAGAGTCTCCCACAAGCTTGGGGGAGGCTTCTCAAGTTACTTAATGCTTTGCCTGATCATCCCCTTAAGAAACCCGAAATACTTGATATCTTTTATAATGGACTAACCGATGCTTCCAGAGATTACCTGGATAGTTGTGCTGGTTCTCTTTTCAGGGAAAGAACACTGGATGAAGCTGAAATTCTATTGAATAATATGTTGACAAATGAAAATAATTGGGCACCTCCTGAGCCAGTTCCTCCTCCAATTACTGAGCCTATTCCTAAACCAACTCTGAAGAAGAGAGGTGTTCTATTTCTCAGTCCCGAAGATATGCAAGAGGCAAAGAAATCTATGAAAGAAAAAGGTATTAAAGCTGAAGACGTTAAGAATTTACCTCCTATTGAAGAAATACATGGTCTTAATATACCGCCTATTGAAGAAACATATTATCTCAATTCTTTATTTACTGAAGAACCTCCTGATCTCGATATCCCGACACAGGTAGTAAAGGTAAATTCTCTATAGATATGATAAAGATGAAGTCCCTCCTACTAAAATTGCTAGTCAGTGCTTGGATGAGTTTGATAACTTTATGTTTAAGCAAGACGACTTCAATGCTTATTTTGGTAGACAATTAAAAGAAAATGCTTATATGATTAGACGATTGGGTGATTATATGGCTAATATTAAAGGTGAACTTAAACTTGTTAGAAAACATGCTTCTATGGTTACCACTCAAGTAGAACAAGTACTTAAGGCTCAAAAAGAAGTGCTTGATGAAATGAATAGTAAGAAAAATGATTATGCTGTTAGAGTGGCTACTAGAACTGGTAGAATGACTTAGGAACCTTTGTATCCTGAAGGCCACCCTAAGAGAATCGAGCAAGATTCTCAAAGAAATAATATTGATGTTCCTAGTTCTTCTAAAAAGAAGAAGAAAAATGATTGAACTGTGCAAACTTCTAGTGAACCTATTGCTGAACCACCTGATAATCCAAATGATATTTCTATGTCTGATGCTGAAACACAATCTGGTAATGAACATGAACCTAGTGAAAATATTAATGATGATGTTCATAATGATGCTCAACCTAGCAATGACAATGACGTAGAAATTGAACCTGCTGTTGATCTTCATAACCCACAATCAAAGAATCAATGTTATGATAAAAGAGACTTTGTTGAGAGGAAACATGGTAAAGAAAGGGAACCTTGGGTTCAGAAACCCATTCCTTTTCCTCCGAAACCATCCAAGAAAACAGATGACGAGGATTTTGAGCACTTTGCTGAAATGATTAGACCTATCTTTTTGCGTATGCGATTAACTGATGTGCTTAAAACAAATCCTTATGCTAAACATATGAAGGATATCATTACTAATAAAAGAAAGATACCGGAAGCTGAGATTTCCACCATGCTTGCTAATTATACTTTTAAGGGTGGAATACCAAAGAAACTTGGAGACCCCGGAGTACCTACTATACCTTGCTCCATTAAAAGAAATTATATTAAAACTGCTTTATGTGATCTTGGAGCCGGTGTTAGTGTTATGCCTCTCTCTTTATATCGTAGACTTGACTTGAAAAAGTTGACACCTACTGAAATATCTTTGCAAATGGCTGATAAATCAACTGGTATACCTGTCGGTGTTTGTGAGGATGTGCCTGTTGTGGTTGCAAACGTTACTATTTTAACGGACTTTGTTATTCTTGATATTCCCGAGGATGATAGTATGTCTATTATTCTTGGAAGACCTTTTCTTAATACTGCAGGGGATGTTATTGATTGCAACAAAGGCAATGTCACTTTTCATGTTAATGGTAGTGAGCATACGGTACACTTTCCGAGGAAACAACCTCAAGTTCATAGTATCAACTCTATTGGAAAAATTCCATCGATTATATTTGGAGGTTTTGAATTTCCTCTTCCTACTGTCAAGAAGAAATATGATATTCTTATTATTGGGGATGTGCATATCCCCGTTGAGGTAACTTAGTGTTATTCGAAATTTCTCCGGTTTCATGATTATCGGAATGAGTTTGTTAACAACACTTGATCAACCTTGTTAGTGGATTCTTTTTTATGAGCATGAGATGGATGAAACTAGAAGCACAAACATCTGTACCCCACTTTTACTTTCCGTTATTTATATTAAATAAAGTAAAAATATTATTTTTCTGTCTGTTTCCTGACTTATCCATGCAATATAAAAATATCCCGAAAATAAAAGTCCTCAAAATGACATGCCAATTTAATATGATTTTTTCGGGAATATCTGAGGATTTACTGTGCAAAAATTACCGCGGGAGGAGTAGCCACCTGGCCACGAGGGTGGTGGGCGCCCCCCCCTCTCGGGCGCGCCCCCTGCCTCGTGGGCCCACGGTGGCCCTCCTCCACTTTTCCCAGCACCCATCTTCTTCCTCTGTCTCACACAAACCCAAAAAACCAACTCAAGCACGAGTTACAGCCACTTTTGCTGTGATTTTCGATCTCCTTGCTCAAAGCACCTCTCACAAAACTGCTTGGGGAGATTGTTCCTTGGTATGTGACTCCTCCATTGGTCCAATTAGTTTTTGTTCTAGTGCTTTATTCTTTGCAAATTTGTGCTGCATAGGTGACCATGTTCTTGAGCTTGCATGTCAAATTTATATGGTCCTAAGTAGTTCTAATGCTTGATATAGGCTCTAGGCACTTGTAGGAGTAGTTGCTATCAGTTTTATTTAAGTTGGTTCACTTTTGTTTGAAGTTACTAAAAATTTCAGATTATTTCAGAAAAATAATGAGGAGATTTTTGAGGGGCCCATCAAGCCAAAGCTCAAAGGAAAAGGCACCAAAGCCTAAGTATAATTTTCCGCGCACCGCGGAGATTCGGGCGTGTGAATGGCCTTCTGATGATTTCTTGAGAGCAGCCGGTATCTATGAAGATTTTCATGAATTGGCTCACAATGCAGGCCTCACCGCTTTCCTCCACGACCAATGCGATCAGTATCTCTTACTCACAAATACTTTTGTGCAAAACTTTCATTTTCATTCTAAGAACTCACCACCTACGGTGGAGTTTCATTTATATGATGAGCATAAAGAGATGTCACTTTATGATTTCTGTCGGATTTGTTTAGTCCCTTTTGAGGGCAAGACAGAAGAGCCACATCATGATGATGTGGCTGGGTTTATTGATACTATCACTGTAGGAGAAACTAGGAAGGTTTCCGATGCACGAATCACTAGCATACATGTTCCTGTTTTACGTTACTTTGCATTATTTGCCAGTCGTTGTTTAATTGGACGCGGAAACTGTGGAAACCTTAGTATCCTTGATATAATTATTCTGCACCACGGTTTATACAGTGATATCACTTTTAGTATGGGCGATATTATTGCTAGACGGTTAAGTATGAACCGTACTAAGGGTCCCATCTTTGGAGGCGTCTATGCCACACGCCTAGCTGCACATTTTAACATACCTATTAGGCATGCTGAGAAGGAAGAAAAGGTGCTGCCCCGTGTTTATCTAGATCATAAAAGTATGGTGGCACACGATTTTATTGTTAAGAATAGAGCAGGAGAGCTTAAATATCAATTGTTCTTTAACAAACATCATCCTGAGACTATTATCCTGCCTGCTCCTTCTTTATTTAATTTTGTAGGACCCTACCTCGTTACGTGGGCTGCCGTCCAAGCTTACAAGAATCCTGCACCAGCCCCGGAACAGGAACCACAAGATGAACCTCCACGGCAATCTAATTATCAGTGGGATCCGGAGATGATTGCCAGCCAGTGGCAATCGGAGCCTTCTTCTTCCTCCTGCCCGTCTCCTGTAGCGCGAGGAGGGAGACAAGTGGGGGATGTGGGCTGGGCCTTCCAGTAGACCTAGGGGCCAAGTACACATTAGGTAGGCTTTTGTTCTCTTTTTTTCCTATCAACTAAATAGCTACTCTTTGCATTTATTTGAGTGGGCAACTAATCCTTGCTATTGATGAAACTTCACACATAAATATATGTCATTACTCTGGAAAGGCCAACCAAGTTTCAAGTCAATTTGAAATTCATAAGCATTTATTTGATTTGAAAAGACCAAAATATTTGTAGTAGGGCCACTTATTATTTTACTAGGAATTTATTCGTGAGCCAAATTAAGTTGGTTTCAACATGACAATGATCAGGGGGATTTATAGAATTATTCGAACATTTTCGTTGATACTTAGGAGAAATTTATATTTGACTTTGATTTTTGGACAGGTGGCAAGTTGCATATTAATCACGATGACATGGCCACCATTAGGAGGAGATCACTGTAGCAAGATTTCTCGGGGTGTTACAGAGAGGGAGGATGGAGAGAGAGAGAGGGCGAATAAAACGACAAGGGTGAAGTGGGGGGAGAGAAAAACGAGAGGCAAATGGCAAATAGTGTAATGCGGGAGATAAGGGTTTGTGATGGGTACTTGGTATGTTGACTTTTGCGTAGACTCCCCGGCAACGGCGCCAGAAATCCTTCTTGCTACCTCTTCAGCACTGCGTTGGTTTTCCCTTGAAGAGGAAAGGGTGATGCAGCAAAGCATTATAAGTATTTCCCTCAGTTTTTGAGAACCAAGGTATCAATCCAGTAGGAGGCCACGCACGAGTCCCTCGCACCTACACAAACAAATAAACTCCTCGCAACCAACGTGATAAAGGGGTTGTCAATCCCTTCACGGTCACCTACGGGAGTGAGATCTGATAGATATGATAAGATAATATTTTTTGGTATTTTTATGATAAAGAGAAATAACGATGCAAGTAAAATAAATGGCAAAGGAAATAACTAAATATTAGAAGATTAATATGATGGAAAATAGACCCTGGGGCCATAGGTTTCACTAGAGGCTTCTCTCGAGAGCATAAGTATTACGGTGTGTGAACAAATTACTATTGAGCAATTGAGAGAATTGAGCATAGTTATGAGAATATCTAGGTATGATCATGTATATAGGCATGACGTCCGAGACAAGTAGACCGACTCCTGCCTGCATCTACTTCTATTACTCCACACATCGACCGCTATCCAGCATGCATCTAGAGTATTTAGTTCAAGAGAACAGAGTAACGCTTTAAGCAAGATTGACATGATGTAGAGGGATAAACTCATGCAATATGATATAAACCCCATCTTGTTATCCTCGATGGCAACAATACAATACGTGCCTTGCTGCCCTTACTGTCACTGGGAAAGGACACCGCAAGATTGAACCCAAAGCTAAGCACTTCTCCCATTGCAAGAAAGATCAATCTAGTAGGCCAAACCAAACTGATAATTCAAAGAGACTTGCAAAGATAACCAATCATACATAAAATAATTCATAGAAGATTCAAATATTGTTCATAGATAAACTTGATCTTAAACCCACAATTCATCGATCTCAACAAACACACCGCAAAAGAAGATTACATCGAATAGATCTCCACAAGAGAGGGAGAGAACTTTGTATTGAGATCCAAAAAGAGAGAAGAAGCCATCTAGCTAATAACTATGGACCCGTAGGTCTGAAGTAAACTACTCATACTTCATCGGTGGGGCTATGGTGTTGATGTAGAAGCCCTCCGTGATCGATGCCCCCTACGGCGGAGCTTCGGAAAAGGCCCCAAGATGGGATTTCATGGATACAAAAAGTTACGACGGTGTAATTAGGGTTTTGGATCTGTATCTAGTAGTTTGGGGGTACGTAGGTATATATAGGAGGAAGGAGTACGTCGGTGGAGCAACATGGGCCCACGAGGGTGGAGGGCACGCCTGGGGGGGGTAGGCGCCCCCCCTACCTCGTGACTTCCTGGTTGATTGCTTGACGTAGGGTCCAAGTCCTCTGGATCGTGTTCATTCTGAAAATCACGTTCCCGAAGGTTCCATTCCGTTTGGACTCCGTTTGATATTCTTTTTATGCGAAACCCTAAAATAGGCAAAAAACAGCAATTCTGGGCTGGGCCTCCGGTTAATAGGTTAGTTCCAAAAATAATATGAAAGTGTATAATAAAGCCCAATAATGTCCAAAACAGGATATAATATAACATGGAACAATAAAAAATTATAGATACGTCGGAGACGTATCAAGTAGCTCCATGTAGAGCATTGTAGACATAGAAACTTGCAAAATGCATACGAATCTGAATGTGGAGACCCGTTGACTAAACCTCTTTGAGAAGAAAAACATGATCATACCTTACTACTCTTTGGGTGTTAATCACATGGCGATGTGAACTAGATTATTGACTCTAGTAAACTCTTTGGGTGTTGGTCACATGGCAATGTGAACTATGGGTGTTAAATCACATGGTGATGTGAACTAGATTATTGACTGTAGTGCAAGTGGGAGATTGATGTAAATATGCCCTAGAGGCAATAATAAAATGGCTATTATTATATTTCCTAAATCATGATAAAGGTTTATTATTCATGCTAGAATTGTATTGATCAGAAACTTAAATACATGGGTGAATACATAAACAAATACCATGTCGCTAGTAAGCCTCTACTAGACTAGCTCGTTGATCAAAGATGGTTAAGGTTTCCTAACCATAGACATGTGTTGTCATTTGATAACGGGATCACATCATTAAGAGAATGATGTGATGGACAAGACCCATCCGTTAGCTTAGCATAATGATCGTTCAATTTATTGCTATTGTTTTCTTAATGTCAAATAAATATTCCTTCGACTATGAGATTATGCAACTCACGGATACCGAAGGAATACCTTGTGTGCTATCTAACATCAAAACGTAACTAGGTGATCATAAAGATGCTCTACAGGAATATCTGAAGGTGTTTGGTTATTTGGCATAGACCAAGATTAGGATTTGTCACTCCGAGTATCAGAGAGGTATCTCTGGGCCCTCTCGGTAATACACATCACAAGCTTGCAAGCAAATGTCTAAGGAGTTAGTTACGAGATGATGTATTACGGAACGAGTAAAGAGACTTGCTGGTAACGAGATTGAACTAGGTATGAAGATACCAATGATCGAATCTCGGGCAAGTAACATACCGATGGACAAAGGGGATTACGCATGTTGTCATAACGGTTCGACCGATAAAGATCTTCGTAGAATATGTAGGAGCCAATATGGGCATCCAGGTTCCGCTATCGGTTATTGACCAAGGAGGTGTCTCAGTCATGTCTACATAGTTCTCGAACCCGTAGGGTCCGCACGCTTAACGTTCGTTGACGATATAGTGCTATATGAGTTATATGTTTTGGTGACCGAATGTTGTTCGCAGTCCCGGATGAGATCACGGACATGACGAGGAGTCTTGAAATGGCTGAGAGGTAAAGATTGATATATAGGACGGTGGTATTTGGACACTGGAAGTGTTTCGAAATGTACCGGGAAGGAATCGGGTCACCGGAAGGGGTTCCAGGCACCCCCCCAGCAAGTTATGGGCCTTATGGGCCAAAGGAGGAGACAGACCATCCCACAAGGGGGCTAGTGTGCCCCCTCCCATGTTTGGACAGCCCTAGGGAAGAAAAAGGGGGAGGGCTAGCCCCTCCTGCCTTTCCCTCTCATGGGAGAAAGGAAAGGGGGCGCCACCCTCCCCTGCCTTGGGTGCCTCATTTGGCTGCTCCTCCCTCCCTCCCACCTATATATATGTGGGAGGAGGGATCCTAGTACACAACAAATCAAGTATTAGCCATGTGCGGCGCCCCCTCCACCGTTTACACCCTGGGTCATATTTTCGTGGTGCTTAGGCGAAGCCCTGTGAAGATCACTTCACCATCACCACGCCGTCCTGCTGACGTAACTCATCTACTACCTCACCATCTCGCTGGATCAAGAAGGCAGAGGATGTCACCGAGCTGACCGTGTGCTGAACGCGGAGGTGTCGTACATTCGGTACTAGATCAGTTGGATCGCGAAGAAAGTTTGACTACATCAACCGCGTTGTGAAACGCTTCCGCTTACGGTCTACGAGGGTACGTAGACACACTCTCTCCCTCATTGCTATGCATCTCCATGGATAGATCATTGCGTGTGCGTAGAATTAGAATTTTTTTTGTTCTCCATGCATCATTTCCCAAAAGCATCAAGGTCAAGAAGGTTCCTGTAACGCCCACGATGCGGCTATATCTCCCACGTGTCGAGGCATGACTTAGAGGCATAACCGCATTGTGGTTTTGTCGCAAGAAGGGTCATCTTCACACAATCCATGTAATGAAGAAGAAAGGGATAAAGAGAGTTGGCTTACAATCGCCACTTCACACAATTCTTAAATAATTCATACATCATCCAAAATACACACATAGACCGACTACGGTCAAATCCAAAAGAAAAGAAGATAAACCCCAAATGCTAGATCCCCGATCGTCCCAACTGGGCTCCACTACTGATCATCGCGAAACGAAACATAGTAACGACCAAGGTCCTCGTCGAACTCCCACTTGAGTTCGGTAGCATCACCTGCATTGGTATCATCGGCACCTGCAACTGTTTTGGTAGTATATGTGAGTCACGAGGACTCGGCAATCTCAAAACGCACGAGATCAAGACTATTTAAGCTTATGGGTAAGATATGGTTATGAGGTGGAGCTACAACAAGCGCTAAGCAAATATGCTGGCTAACATACGCATATAAGAGTAAGATGAGAAGCTACGCAACAATCGTTAAGCTAGAAGTGATCAAGAAGTGATACTGAAACTACTTACGTTCAAACATAACCCCACCGTGTTCACTTCCAAACCTCATCGGAAAGAGACCATCACAGTTACACACGTGGTTGGTGTCTTTTAAATTAGGTCAAGTGTCAAGTTCTCTACAACCGGATATTAGCAAATTCCTGTCTTCCACATAACCGCGTGCATGGCTCTCGAAAGTTTAAACCCTGCAGAGGTGTCCCAACTTAGCCCATGACAAGCTCACGATCCGCGGAGACAATCCTCCGTCGCGGGACCCTCCGATCAAACTAGAAATCCCGGTGCACAAGATATTTCGACAATGGTAAAACTAGTCCAGCAAAACCTCTCGATCCACCGACCTAGCCTGATAGGAGCAGCGCGATATCGTTCTTAGGGTACATCGGATGAGCTACGCGTACAGGTGTATACCAAATACCCCAAGTTGCCAAGGGGCGGCCCCGCACTGTGCTCTAGTTTGGACCAACACTCATGTGGAGCACTGGACCGGGGGTTGATTAAGTCCACGGGGACCGGAAAGTCCCTATGCAAGTTTTAGTTGTGATTAGGCAAATGGTAAAACCAAGGTTGGGCCTTGCTGGAGGAGTTTTATTCAAAGCGAACTATCAATAGGGGGCCATAAACCCTCATCGTGTTAGGGACGCAAAATCAAGGAACATAACACCGGTATGACGGAAACTAAGGCGGCAAGAGTGCAACAAAACACCGAGCAAAAGGCCAAGCCTTCCACCCTTTGCGAAGTATATAGATGCATTAATTAAATAAGAGATATTGTGATATCCCAACATATCCATTTCCAACATGGAACAACCTGCAAGGCACCTGCAACTAGTGCTACCTCTTGAGCACTGCGTTGGATTTCCCCGAAGAGGAGAGGATGATGCAGCAAAGTAGCATAAGTATTTCCCTCAGTTTTTGAGAACCAAGGTATCAATCCAGTAGGAGGCTACGCGCGAGTCCCTCGTACCTACACAAAAACAATAGCTCAACGCAACCAACACGCTTAGGGGTTGTCAATCCCTTCACGGTCACTTACGAAAGTGAGATCTGATAGAGATGATAGATAATATTTTTGGTATTTTTGGTATAGAGATGCAAAGTAAAAAGTAAAAGGGCAAAGTAAAAAAGCAAAGCAATAATAAAGTGATGGAGATTGATATGATGAGAAAGAGACCCGGGGGCCATAGGTTTCACTAGTGGCTTCTCTCAAGAGCATAAGTATTCTATGGTGGGTGAACAAATTACTGTTGAGCAATTGACAGAATTGAGCATAGTTATGAGAATATCTAGTTATGATCATGTATATAGGCATCACGTCCGAGACAAGTAGACCGACTCTGCCTGCATCTACTACTATTACTCCACTCATCGACCGCTATCCAGCATGCATCTAAAGTATTAAGTAAGAAACAGAGTAACGCCTTAAGCAAGATGACATGATGTAGAGGGATAGTTTCATGCAATATGATAAAAACCCCATCTTGTTATCCACGATGGCAACAATAAAATACGTGCCTTGCTGCCCCTTCTGTCACTGGGAAAGAACACCGCAAGATTGAACCCAAAGCTAAGAACTTCTCCCATGGCAAGAAAAACCCATCTAGTAGGCCAAACCAAACTGATAATTCGAAGAGACTTGCAAAGATAACCAATCATACATAAAAGAAATCAGAGAAGATTCACATATTATTCATAGATAGACTTGATCATAAACCCACAATTCATCGGTCTCAAGAAACACATCGCAAAAAGAAGATTACATCGAATAGATCTTCACAAGAGAGGGGGAGAACATTGTATTGAGATTCAAAAAGAGAGAAGAAGCCATCTAGCTACTAACTATGGACCCGTAGGTCTGAAATAAACTACTCACACTTCATCGGAGGGGCTTGGATGATGATGTAGAAGCCCTCCATGATCGATTCCCCTTCCGGCGGAGCTCCGGAACAGGCCCCAAGATGGGATCTCGTGGATACAGAAAGTTGCGGCAGTGGAATTAGGTTTTTGGCTCCGTCCCCGATCGTTTGGGGGTACGTAAGTATATATAGGAGGAAGGAGTATGTCAGTGGAGCTTCGAGGGGCCCACGAGGCAGGGGGCGCGCCCTAGGGGGGGCGCGCCCTCCACCCTCGTGACCGCCTCATGGCTTTCTGGACGGAGGGTCCAAGTCTCATGGGTCTTATTTGATGAGAAAATCATGTTCCCGAAGGTTTCATTCCGTTTGGACTCCGTTTGATATTCTGTTTCTCCGAAACACTGAAATAGGCAAAAAAAACAACAATTCTGGGCTAGGCCTCCGGTTAATAGGTTAGTCCCAAAAATAATATAAAAGTGGGAAATAAAGCCCAATATTGTCCAAAACAGTAGATAATATAGCATGGAGCAATCAAAAATTATAGATACGTTGGAGACGTATCAACTAGCAACGCTATAAGAGGGGCTGAGCAAAAGCGGTAACTTAGCCAAACAACGGTTTGCTAGGAAGGTGGGTTAGAGGCTTGACATGGCAATATTGGAGGCATTATAAACAAGTGGTATGTAGGGCGACATAGCGATATAACGAACAACTAGCAAGCAAATATAGAAATGATATCGAGGGTAATGGTCATCTTGCCTGCAAAGTTCTCAGAGTTGTCAAAAGCTTGCTCATCGTTAACATACTCAATAGGTTCCTCGTTCAAACTCGTCTCCCGGCTCTACCCAAGGCAAGAACACAAGTAATGGAACAACAATCAATCACGGTGCAATGCACAATCAACATGATGCAATACATGACATGGAATGCAAGGTATGATGTGCAATGCATATGGGTACTCCGGAAGGGAAAGGATCATCAAGGCATCAACTCGGCAAACCAAGTGTGCCCCTGGAAAGATGGGGTGATTTCGGTCGAAATCGATATAAGGATCACCGGAAACGGATGCACAGTTTGCAAATGACAAGCAAAACAAGATTGATGCAAATCTGTGATTAACAGCATCATAGCACTTAGAATGCAACAAGAAACTATGCTACAACACTCCAACATAGGAAGAAAGCACATGAGCATAAAGTACAGGTGAAGCTCTACAAATCATGAGCACTGACCTCCTGTTGTAACACACTAGAACAAACTCAACATAGCATGGCAAAAATGCAAATGATATCAGCTTCACAGACTTTGAGAAAATACTAAACATGTCAAAACAGCATCATATAGCAATGTTTAGAGCTAGCAAACATCATTCTATAGGAACATATCATGGCAAAAACAGGCATGGCATGCTAGTACTAAAATCATAGAACAAAACTCCCTTACTTAACTTTACCCAAAGATGCATGGAAAATATGGTAGCACCCATGCAAAGATGGCAAGTTATATGATTAGTTACAGACTTGGAACAAAAACAGCGCATATGGGTACTCCGAAAGGGAAAGGATGATCAAGGCATCAACTTGGCAAACCAAGTGTGCCGCTTGAAAGATGGGGTGATTTTGGTCGAAATCGATATAAGGATCACCGGAAATGGATGCACGGTTTGCAAATGACAAGCAAAATAAGAATGATGCAAATCTGCAATTAAGAACATCATAGCACTTAGAATGCAACAAGAAACTATGCTATAGCACTCCAACATAGCAACAAAGCACATGACCATAAAGTACAGGCGAAGATCTACAAATCATGAACACCGAGCTCCTGCTAGAACTCACTAGAACAAACTCAAAATAGCATGGCAAAAATGCAAATGATATCAGCTTCAGACTTAGAGAAAATACTAAACATGTCAAAACAGCATCATATAGCAATGTTTAGAGCTAGCAAACATCATGCTACAGGAACATATCATAGCAAACAAAGGCATGGGATGCTAGTACTAAAAGCATAGAACAAAACTCCCTTACTTAACTTTACCCAAAGATGCATGGAAAATATGGTAGCACCCATGCAAACATGGCAAGTTATATGATCAGTTACAAACTTGGAAGAAACTTTGCAAGCTCAAACCACTCACCACAAAGCATTTCATGGCATAGCAAGGAAACCAACATAAAGTAGACATATTCATGAAGCTAAGCATGGCAAGAGCAAGTCATAGCAACTTTGCAAGCTCAAACCACTCACCACAAAGCATTTCATGGCATAGCAAGGAAACCAGCATGAAGTAGACATATTCATGAAGCTAAGCATGGCAAGAGAAAGTTCATAGGGTACATGTATCACTAGCAACACACATGGAAAAACTGAATCTCATGTTAACAATCTGCCAGGAACAATATTTAGCAAAAGTAGACAATGGAAATGACAAGCTAGAATACTCCATAATTGCAACCAGAGGCATGAGTGGATAGACCAATACCACATCTTCCAAACACTACTACTGAACTACCTCAAAATGTGCATGTATCTCATGGTAGAAACATGGCAACATGGCATCAAAATGTAACAGGAAAAGACTCAGCAAAATATCACAAGTGTCTGAAATCAGCAACATCACATAGCCTACTTTGCATGCTTGTGCTAGTCACCACATAGCTCACAAAAATACAATACTTGCACGCCTGTAAGGATGGCATGGATATGCTCTAAAAACATATATACATCATGCTCATAGGGTGCACACACAAAACACAACGAAAATGACAAATCATCAAGTTCTCTTAAATTCCAGCAGACAACATCATATAGCAATTTTGCAACAGTGATTAGGGCATCCATATGGATAGCAACATGCATGAAAATGACACTAACATTAGGATCATCATGATACCAACATTCTGATATATCATATGCAGAAAACGGAGTTATGAGCATGGAGATATGGCATGTCGAAGTAGAGCACAAAATGTTAGGGATTTCGGGGACTTAGAAGAAATTTACCACCGGATCTAGGGTTCCGGGCGCGGGTTACGAGGTGGCGGCGGATCTCGCCGGAGATCCCGCCAGAGACAATGGGACGGCGGCCGGAGTCGCGCGGGTTCGGCGGAGAGGTCGGGAGGAGGTCGCCGGAGTGGTGGCCGGTCGGATCTGGCGAGCTTGGCGCGAGGGCGGCGGCGAGCTCCGGCTCGGACCGGCGAGGGCGGGCGGCGGCCGGCAGAGGCGGTGAAGGGCGGCGTCGTTCATGGGCGGCGGGCACGATCACGTGGGGCGGGGCGGCCGGATGGGTCGGGCGGGCCCCGCCTGGGCCCCGACGGGCCGCGGGGAGGCGCGGTGATGTAGGGTGCGGCGTGTGACACGTGGCGGATCCTGAGTGGAGGGAGCGGCGCGACTTGTCGCTCCATGGTTGGTCGGGGCGACGTGTCTGGCGGACACGTTCGGCGGCGGTGGATCTGTCCGGCGGCGCGAGGGGATGAAGGTTAGGGTTTACCTGCAAATTTGAAAGGGAGGATGCATATATATCGGTAGGGGGAGCTAGGAGACTCCAAATGAGGTGTGGTTTTCGCCCACACGATCGTGATCCAATGACGGAGAGCATGGATGGGGTTTAGATGGGCCAGTGGGCTGTTTTGGAGGGGTGTTGGGCTGCAACAAGAGAGGGGCTTTTACGGTTACCCGGTTAACCGTTGGGGCATCAAACGACCTCCAAATGGAGCAACATTTGACAGGCGGCCTACCGGTGATGTACCAAGGCCACTCGACAAATATCGACCCATTCCGAGAAAGTTTTTCTCCCGCTCATGAAATTCGATTAGAGGGGTGCAACGGGTGCATGTGGGAGTGTCGGATTGCGAAACGGACAACGGGGAAAATGACCAGATGCATGAGACGAACATGAATGCAAATGAGATGCACATGATGACATGAGATGAAATGCATGACATGAACAAAATGCAAAATGAAAGACAAAAACCCAACCACGGAGGGAATATCATATCACATAGCCGGAAATGGCAAGTGTTGGAGTTACAATTATGGAAAGTTACATCCGGGGTGTTACAATTCCTCTATTCTGTGACAATGAGAGTGCGATCAAAATTGCACACAATCCAGTGCAACATTCTCGCAGCAAGCATATTGCCATCAGACATCATTTCATTCACGATCATGTTCCCCGAGAGGATATTGTTATTAATCACGTCAATACTGAAGAGAACCTCGCTGACATCTTCACCAAGCCTCTTGATACGTCTCCAATGTATCTATAATTTTTTGATTATTTCATGTTGTTATATTATCATTCTTGGATGTTTTACAATCATTTTATAGCAACTTTATATCATTTTTTTGGGACTAACCTATTGACATGGTGCCTAGTGCCAGTTGCTATGTTTTGCTTGTTTTTTACTTCGCAGAAAATCAATACCTAATGGAGTCCAAACATAGAGAAACTTTTTGGAGATTTTTTCTGAACCAGAAGACACCTGTTGGGCCAAAGAAGTACCAGAGGGGGCTCCGAGGGGAGCACAACCCACCAGGGCACGCCTGGGGGCCCAGGCGCGCCCAGGTGGGTTGTGCCCACCTCGATGGCCTCCCGCACCACCTCTTTTCTCTATAAATACCCCAATATTCCAGATACGCTAGGGGAGTCGACGCAAATCAATTCCAGCCGCCGCAAGTTCCAGAAACCACAGATCCAATCTAGACACCATCACAGAGGGGTTCATCATCCTCATTGGTGCCTCTTTGATGATGCATGAGTAGTTCATTGTAAACCTACGGGTCCGTAGTTAGTAGCTAGATGGCTTCCTCTCTCTCTCTCTCTCTCTTTTGATTCTCAATACAATGGTCGGTTGGAGATCTATTTGATGTAACTCTTTTTGCGGTGTGTTTGTTGGGATGCGATGAATTTTGAGTTTATGATCAGATCTATGTTTTTATCCATGAAAGTTATTTGAGTCTTTTGATCTCTTATATGCATGATTACTTATAGACTCGCATTTCTTCTTTAAATCTTTAGTTTAGTTAGGCCAACTACTTCAATTTTTCTTGCCATGGGAAGAGGTGCTTTGTGATGGGTTCGATCTTACGGTGCTTGATCCCAGAGACAGAAGGGGAACCGACACGTATGTATCGTTGCCATTAAGGATAACAAGATGGGGTCTATTTCTACATAAATATATCTTGTCTACATCATGTCATCATTCTTATTGCATTACTCCGTTTCTCCATGAACTTAATACACTAGATGCATGCTGGATAGAGGTCGCTGTGTGGAGTAATAGTACTAGATGCAGGCCGGAGTCGTTCTACTAATCTTGGACGTGATGCCTATATAATGATCATTGCCTGGATATCGTCATGATTATTTGAAGTTCTATCGATTGCCCAACAGTAATTTGTTTACCCACTGTATGCTATTTTTCTCGAGAGAAGCCACTAGTGAAATCTATGGCCCCGGGTCTCTTCTTTATCGTATTTGCCTTTGAGATCTATTATTATTCGCTTTTATTTTCAGATCTATTAATCCAAAACCCAAAAATACCTTGCTGCACTTTATTTTAGTTTGCATTTATTCGCGGTCTATTTATCCAATCTATCATATTTTTATCCGTCAACTCGACAATTTCTCGCACCGTTGCCCGAAAGGGATTGACAACCCCTTTAACACGTCGGGTTGCAAGTATTTGTTCTTTGTGTGCAGGTACTATTTACGTAGTGTTGCGCGATTCTCCTACTGGTTCGATAACCTTGGTCTCATCACTGAAGGAAATACCTACTGTCGTTGTGCCGGATCATCCCTTCCTCTTTGGGGAAATACCGACGTAGTTCAAGCTGCAATCACCTCTCGATGAGAAAAGATTATGTGTGTTACGGTGTGAGCTAAATAGCCTAGACTTCGCAAACATGCAGTAAGATGGACTCGGTGTTGGGAAACGTAGCATGCAATTTCAAAAACAATTCCTACGCTCATGCAAGATCTATCTAGGTGATGCACAACAACAAGAGGGGGAGAGTGTGTCCACGTACCATCGTAGACCAAAAGCGGAAGCGTTCGACAACGCGGTTGATGTAGTCAAACTTTTTCTTGTTCCGACCAATCAAGCACCAAACGTACGTCACCTCCGAGTTCTGCACACGTTCAGCTCGATGACATCCCTCGAACTCTTGATCTAGCAAAGTGCCGAGGGAGAGTTCTGTCAGCACGACGGCATGGTGACGGTGATGGTGAAGTAATCCGCGCAGGGCTTCGCCTAAGCACTATGTGAATATGACCGGAGGCGTAAACTGTGGAGGGGGCGCCGCACACGGCTAACAACTGTTGATGTGTGTTCTAGTGGTGCCCCCACATATATATAGGTTGGAGGGGAGGAGAGGCTACAAGGGGGCGCCCCAAGTAGGAGGAATCCTACTTGGGCGCCTCCCAATTTGGCCTCCCCCCTTCCATATTCATCCGGAGGGGGGAGGAAGGAGAAGGGAGGAGAGAAGGAAGGGGGGCCAAATTGCTCCCCTTCCTTTCTCTCTTCCCCTCTTTCCACCCCCCTTATTTCGGCTTACATGGGGCGCACCAGCCCCCTAGGGGCTGGCCTGTCCCCTTCTTGGCCCATTAGGCCCATGTAGTTGCCGGGGGGATGCCCGGAACCCCTTCCGGTGACCCGATATGTACCCGGTACCCCTGAAACACTTCCGGTGTCTGAATATCATCATTCAATATATGAATCTTTACCTCTCGTCCATTTCGAGACTCCTCGTTATGTCTGTGATCTTATCCGGGACTCCGAACAACATTCGGTCACCAAATCACATAACTCATATAATACAGAATCATCATCGAACGTTAAGCGTGCGGACCCTACGGGTTCGAGAACTATGTAGACATGATCGAGACACCTCTTCAGTCAATAACCAACAGCGGAACCTGGTGCTCATATTGGTTCCACATATTCTACGAAGATCTTTATCGGTCGTACCGTAATGACAACATACGTTATTCCCTTTATCGTGGTATGTTACTTTCCTGAGATTCGATCGTCGGTATCTTCATACCTAGTTCAATCTCGTTACCGGAAAGTCTCTTTACTCGTTCCGTAATACATCATCCCACAACTAACTCATTAGTCACATTGCTTGCAAGGATTATTATGATGTGCATTACCGAGAGGGCCAGAGATACCTCTCCGATACTCGGAGTGACAAATCCTAATCTTGATCTATGCCAACCCAACAAACACCTTCGGAGATACCTGTAGAGCATCTTTATAATGACCCAGTTACGTTGTGAAGTTTGATAGCACACAAGGTATTCCTCCGGTGTCCAGGAGTTGCATAATCTCATAGTCAAAGGAATATGTATATGACATGAAGAAAGCAATAGCAATAAAACTGAACGATCAATATGCTAAGTTAACAGGTGGGTCTTGTCCATCACGTCATTCTCCTAATGATGTGACCCCATTCATCAAATGACAACACATGTCCATGGTTAGGAAACTTAACCATCTTTGATTAACGAGCTAGTCTAGTAGAGGCTTACTAGGGACAGAGTGTTTTGTCTGTGTATCCACACATGTATCAAGTTTCCGTTTAATACAATTCTAGCCTGAATAATAACCATTTATCATGATATAAGGAAATATAAAATAACAACTTTATTATTGCCTCTAGGGCATATTTCCTTCAGTCTCCCACTTGCAGTAGAGTCAATAATCTAGTTCACATCGTCATGTGATTTAACACCGATAGTTCACATCTTATGTGATTAACACCCATAGTTCACATCGCCATGTGACCAACACCCAAAGGGTTTACTAGAGTCAATAATCTAGTTCACTTCGCTATGGGATTAACACCCAAAGAGTACTAAGGTGTGATCATGTTTTGCTTGTGAGAGAAGTTTAGTCAACGGGTCTGCCACATTCAGATCCATATGTATTTCGCAAATTTCTATGTCTACAATGCTCTGCATGGAGCTACTCTAGCTAATTGCTCTCATTTTCAATACGTATCTATATTGAGACTTAGAGTCATCTAGATCGGTGTAAAAGATTGCATCGAAGTAACTCTTTACGACGAACTCTTTATCACCTCTATAATCGAGAAATATTTCCTTAGTCCTGTTAGGTAATGATACGTCTCCGTCGTATCTATAATTTTTTATTGTCTCATGCCAATATTATACAACTTTCACATATTTTTGGCAACTTTTTATATGATTTATTGGACTAACCTATTGATCCAGTGCCCAGTGCCAGTTCCTGTTTTTGCATGTTTTTTGTATCGCAGAAAATCCATATCAAACGAAGTCCAAATGCAATAAAATTTTACGGAGAATTATTTTGGAATATATGTGATTTTTGGGAGTTGGAGTCACCGCAAATGGAGGCCCACATAGCCCACAAGACACTAGGGCGCGCCAGAGGCCCCTAGCCCGTGGTGCTGGGTTGTGCCCTCCTCGAACGTCGGTTGGAGCTCCACTTAGGGCGCAAGGAAGCTTATATCCAGAAAAGAAAAATCGTGTTAAAATCTCAGCGCAATTGGAGTTACGGATCTCCCGGAATATAAGAAATAGTTTTCGGCCAGATCTGGGGAACGCGAAACAGAAGAGAACAGAGAAGGAGATCCAATCTCGGAGGGGCTCCCGCCCCTCCGCCGCCATGAATACCATGGACCAGAGGGGAAACTATCCTCCCATCTAGGGGGAGGACAAGGAAGAAGAAGAAGGAGGGGGGCTCTCCCCCCCTCTCTCCCGGTGGCGCTGGAGTGCCACCGGGGCAAGGATCGTGACGGCGATCTACATCAACAATCTTGCTACCGTCAACACCAACTTTCTTCCCCTCTATGCATCGGTGTAAGACCTCTTCTTCCCGCTATAATCTCTACTTAAACATGGTGCTCAACTCCATATATTATTTCCCATGATCTATGGTTATCCTATGATGTTTGAGTAGATCCGTTTTGTCCTGTGGGTTAACCGTGATCATGGTTGGTATGATTGTATATTTTATTTATGGTGCTGTCCTACGGTGCCCTCTGTCTCGCGCAAACGTGAGGGCCCCCCACTATATGGTGTTGCAATATGTTCATGGTTTGCTTATTGTCGGTGTTGCGCGGGTGATAGCAGCCTAAACACGGATAAGTGGGTTATGGCGTATGGGAGTAAAGAGGACTTGATACTTAATGCTATGGTTGGGTTTTACGACCTGAATTATCTTTAGTAGTTGCGGATGGTTGCTAGGGGTCCAATCATAAGTGCATATGATCCAAGTAGAGAAAGTATGTTAGCTCATGCCTCTCCCTCATATAAAATTACAAGAATGATTACCGGTACCTATTATGGATTACCTAGGGATAAATGACTTTCTTGTTGACAAAAGCTATACACTTTTATTACCTTGCAATTTATTCGTAGTTTTATTCTCGCAAAGTACTTGTAGTTTTATTCTTGCCAAATAGTTTCATACTTGTTTTAGTTAAAGCAAACGTCAAGTGTGCGTAGAGTTGTATCGGTGGTCGATAGAATTTGAGGGAATATTTGTTCTACCTTTAGATCCTCGTTGGGTTCAACACTCTTATTTATCAAAGAAGGCTACAAACAATCGCCTACACTTGTGGGTTATCAAGACCTTTTTCTGGCGCCGTTGCCGGGGAACAATAGCGTGGGGTGAATATTCTCGTTTTGCTTGTTTGCTTTATCACTAAGTAGTTTTTATTTTCGATTATAAGTTTTTCTGTATCTTTAGTTATGGATATGTAACATGAAACACAAAAACAATTAGTTGTACTTGCTACTCATGGAGATGGGGAACCTCGTAAAACCCTCGATGCTTGTTATGTGAAAAATAGTATGCACTTTAGGGATTAACATTGGACATGATAATGGGAGTAACATTGGATCAACGTGAATACTTTAGGGATTATCGCTTGACACAAAAGGGAAACTTTTATGGGATCAAATTTATATGTTGCATTGGTATGCTCGGGATTTATGCTTGAGATATTATTTTACTTGTTGCTCTAGGATGAATGCTCCACACCTTCCCTTTTCATGAAAATTTAATGAATATGAAACCTTGGCTTCTTATGCCAATGCTATATATGATTACTATGATGTGGAACGAATAGAATAATTTGTTGCTTTTAAGGGTGCTTATGAAATTGAATCTTTGTTTAAAAATTATGAAGCTTTTGATGATGATGTTTATAGACCTGAAAATTTTGCCATCCTTAAATATTGCTATGATAATTATAAATACAATTCATATATTGATGAATTTATTGAGAAAGTCTCTGATGTCCAAGAAGAGACTAATATTTTGCAGAAGTCTATGGAAGAAGGAATTGATGAAACTGTGAGCTCATTGGATGAAAAAATGGTGAGGAGAGCGAAGAACAAAAGGAGGTAGAACGGATTATCTACCCGTGCCCACCTTCTAATGAGAGTAACCCTCCAACTCATACATTATTTAATGTCCCTTCATGCTTACCGAAGGATGAATGCTATGATAATTGCTATGATCCCGTTGATTCATTTGAAACATCCCTTTTTGATGAACTTGATGTTTGTTATGCTTCTGGCCAAGATGCCAATATGAATTATGCTTATGGAGATGAACTTGCTATAGTTCCTTATGTTAAGAATGACATTGTTCCTATTGCACCCACACATGATAGTCCTATTATCTTTTTGAATTCTCCAAACTACACTATACCGGAGAAGTTTGCTCTTATTAAGGATTACATTGATGGGTTGCCTTTTACCGTTGCACATGATGATTTTGATGAATATAATATGCATGTGCTTGATGCTCCTACTTGCAATTATTATGAGAGAGGAACTATATCTCCACCTCTCTATGTTTCCAACACGATAAATTTGCAAAAAACTGCTTATGCTATGTATTGGCCTTTACTTGATCTGCATGAATTGTTCTTGTATGACATGCTGATGCATAGGAAGAGAGTTAGACTTCGTCACTGCTTGATATATTTTTCTTTGTGCTCACTACTAAATTCCAAATCATTGTTAATTAAAATTGGCTTTCATATACCTTGGGATCCGGGTGGATTCATTACTTGAGCACTTTATGCCTAGCTTAATGGCTTTAAAGAAAGCGCTGCCAGGGAGACATCCCAGAAGTTTTAGAGAGTCATTTATTTTTGTTGAGTGCTTTTATAAAGTTTAAAAACAAAAAAATATAGAGGGGAACTGAAAACTTCACAAAAAGAAAAGTGAAAGTGAGATAGACGAGCACCGTGGAAGCGGGAGCATGCCTTGAACTTTGTTCATTCCCTTGGAAACTTTGTGAATCTTGAATTGCAGAAACTTTTCACAAAATTATCCCCTTGTACAATTCCATTGTATTATAAAAATAATGTGCCAAGATTTGCCTTTAGGATGTTTAGATTGCTTGCTGGTATGTGCGGTGCAGAAACAGAAACTTTGGCTGTAGTGCGATATTTTAAATTTTTTACTGGAACGTCGAAAGCTTATGAAACTTTTTTCAAAGTATTTCTATACAAAATGTTTATTTTTGCTAATTTTCCAGAATTTTTGGAGTACCAGAGGTATGGTGAATGTTCAGATTTCTACAGACTATCCTGTTTAAGACAGATTCTGTTTTTGATCCATTGTTTTGCTCGTTTTGATGAAACAATCAATTTTTATCGGTGGTATAAGCCATGGAAAAGTTATATTATAGTGGATACAGTGAAAAAACAAAATATGAATTGGTTTGCAACAGTACTTAGAGTAGTGATTTGCTTTATTATACTAATGGATCTTACCGAGGCTTTTGTTGAGTTTTGTGTTGATGAAGTGATCAAAGATCGAGGAGGTCTCGATATGAGGAGAAGGAGGAGAGGCAAGATCTCAAGCTTGGGGATGACCAAGGCACCCCAAGTAAATATTCAAGGATACTCAAGCATCTAAGCTTGGGGATGCCCTGGAAGGCATCCCATCTTTCTTCAACAAGTATCGGTATGTTTCCGTTCTCGTTTCGTTCATGTGATATGTGTGAATCTTGGAGCATCTTTTGTGTTTAGTTTTTATTTTCTTTTATGAACCATGCTGTTATGAGATAGTCCATGGTTGATTTATAGAATGCTCATTACACTTCACTTATATCTTTTGAGTATGGCTTTATAGAATGCTTCATGTGCTTCACTTATATCATTTGAAGTTTGGATTGCTCGTTTCTCTTCAGATAGAAAACTATTATTTGTAGAATGCTCTTTTGCTTCACTTATACTTATTAGAGCATGGTCTTTTGTAGAAAGAATTAAACTCTCATGCTTCACTTATATCTATTTAGAGAGTCAACATGAATTGGTCATTTGCATGGTTAGTCATAAAATCCTACATAAAACTTATGGATCACTGAATATGATATGTTTGATTCCTTGCAATAGTTTTGCGATATAGAGATGGAATATGTGGGAGGTACTAGTAAATCGTTGTGTTTAGTAAGAATATTGGTGTTAAGGTTTGTGATTCCCGAAGCATGCACGTATAGTCTCTCATTATGCTATGAAGTTGGAGCATGATTTATTATTGATTGTCTTCCTTATGAATGGCGGTCGGGGACGAGCGATGGTATTTTCCTACCAATCTACCCCCTAGGGGCATGCATAGTAGTACTTTGCTTCAAGGGCTAATAAATTTTTGCAGTAAGTATTCTTTATGACTAATGTGAGTCCACAGATTATACGCACTCTTACCTTTCCGCAATTTGTTAGCCTATACGGTACCGTGCATTGCCCTTTCTCACATCGAGACGTGGTGCAAACTTCGTAGGTGCATCCAAACCCCGTGATATGATACGCTCTATCACTGTAACGCCCCGAGTACAATGCGCCAGGTGTCTTCCAGTTATTCGCTGTCGTTGCCATGTCATTTGCTTGCGTGTCTCATCTTTGCCATGTCATCATGTGCATTGCATCATCATGGTTTCAAAACTTGCATCCATCCGGTTTCCCCCAGTTCTCTCTGTTTTCTGTTCTGAGCCCAGACACACTTGCACGCGCCCGCGGCACGTCCAAAATATTATTTTATAAGTGGTCGGAAAATGTTCTCGGAATGGGTTGAAAGTTGGCATGCGGTGTTGTCATGTTGTCGGTAGACCGCCTGCCAAATTTCATCGCATTCGGAGTCCGTTTGACACCCCAATGGATAACAATAGCGGCATCATAGTCGGTCAAAACGTCGGATGTTTTCGGTCTCCGAAAACTGTTGTCAGGCTTTCCCTCTCTTTCCTCCCTAGACCATCTACACATTCCACTACCAACTGCCAGGCCCAACTTAACCCTCCTCACGTCCGGAGCTGTCTGATTGTGATCGGAGGGCCCCGAAACCCCTCCTAACCACCTGACCCCTCCTTGCATAGTGCATCGACCCCTCACACGCGTCCGAAAGTTGTCCCGAACCCGACCCGCTCTGTCGTCACCAATGGGTCCGGATCATCCCCAAACATCATAAAATATCTCCATTTTCTGATTTGGACCCCTTACCTATTTTTTTTCTCGATCGTCCGATTGCGATCGGATGAACGAGGTAGACTGAGGGAGTCCTGGATTAGGGGTTGTCCGGATGGCCGGACTATACCTTCAGCCGGACTCCTGGACTATGAAGATATAAGATTGAAGACTTCGTCCCGTGTCCGGGAGGGACTTTCCTTGGCGTGGAAGGCAAGCTTGGCGATACGGATATGCAGATCTCCTACCATTGTAACCGACTCTATGTAACCCTAACCCTACCCGGTGTCTATATAAACCGAAGGGTTTTTAGTCCGTAGGACAACATACACATCAACAATCATACCATAGGCTAGCTTCTAGGGTTTAGCCTCCTCGCTCTCATGGTAGATCTACTCTTGTACTACCCATATCATCAATATTAATCAAGCAGGACGTAGGGTTTTACCTCCATCGAGAGGGCCCGAACCTGGGTAAATCTTTTTTTTGACAAAAAGACGGTAAGGGAACCCCCTACAGTATAATTGGTGCAACAACCCCAAATTGCAAGTACCATGCCTTGAACCTGGGTAAAACTTCATGTCACTTGTCTCATGTTACCATCCAGCCTAGACGCACAGTTCGGGACCCCCTACCCGAGATCCGCCGGTTTTGACACCGACATTGGTGCTTTCTTTGAGAGTTCCTCTGTGTCGTCGCCGTCAGGCTCGATGGCTCCTACGATCATCTATAGCGATGCAGTCCAGGGTGAGACCTTCCTCCCCAAACAGATCTTCGTCTTTGACGGCTTCGCACTGCGGACCAATTCGCTTGGCCGTCTGGAGCGGATCGAAAGCAACGCCACTGGCCGTCAGGTCAGATTCGGAAATTTAAACTACACGGCTGACATCCGCGGGGACTTGATCTTCGACGGATTCAAGCCATTGCCGAGCGCACCGCACTGTCATGACGAGCATGATCTAGCTCTGCCGCCGAACAGTGCCCTGGAGGTCGCATCCGCCTCGGCTCCGACCCTTAATTCGGAGCCAACTACGCCGATCGAGGATGGGAGATTGGACACCACCTCGGGGGCTGCAACCCCAACGGCGATTAAGCCAAGCACCAGCCCCGTACTCTGCGAGACCCGTGACTCCAAGGAGCCGGACTCCTCTCCGGACTCCGAGCCCCCCGCGCCCCTGCCGATCGAATCCGATTGGGCCCGATCATGGAGTTCACTGCCGCGGACATCTTTCAGCACTCGCCTTTTGGCGATATCCTGATGTCACTGAAGTCTCTCTCTTTATCAGGAGAGCCCTGGCCGGACTACGGCTAGCAAGGTTGGGGTACGGACGATGAAGAAATTCAAAGCCCACCCACCACCCACTTTGTAGCCACTGTCGACGACTTAACCGACATGCTCGACTGCGACTCCGAAGATATCGACGGTATGGATGCCGATGAAGGAGATGATGAAGAACCAGCGCCTACTAGGCCCTGGAAAGCCACCTCGTCATATGACATATACATGGTGGACACCCCAAAAGAGGGAGATGGCGATGGAACAGCGGAGGATGACCCCTCCAAGAAACAGCCTAAGCGCCAGCGTCAGCGGCGCCGCTCAAAATCCCGCCAAAACAAACATGGTGATTCCAGCACGGGAGATAATAATACTCCGGAAAGCGCCGAAGAAAACCCCCTCCAGCAAGATTTAGCACAGGAGGATGGAGAAACCAGCCCTCATGAGAGAGCAGCAGACAGAGAGGTTGAGGACGATAATTATATGCCTCCCTCCGAAGACGAGGCAAGCCTCGACGACGACGAATTTGTCGTGCCAGAGGATCCCATCGAGCAAAAGCGTTTCCAACGCAAGCTTATGGCCACGGCAAGAAGCCTCAAGAAAAAACAGCAACAGCTCAGAGCTGATCAAGATTTGCTGGTTGACAGATGGACTGAAGTCCTTGCGGCCGAAGAGCATAAACTCGAACGCCCCTCCAAGAGTTACCCAAAGCGCAAGTCGCTACCCCGATTAGAGGAGGAAGCACTTGATGCGGCCGAACGGCCACCTCGTGGCCGCGACAGAGAGGCCTCCCGGCCCTCCACTCAAGCCGCACCCCGTACCAAGGCACGGGAATATGCGCCGGACTTACGAGACATGTTGGAGGACAAGGCAGGGCAAACACGATCGATCTACGGATCGCGTGGGCACCCCACGGCTCGAGACGGTAACCGTCACGCCGGCCACAAATTCGGCAGGGCCGAACACAGTAGACAAAGCTCATTGGAGCTACGTCATGATATCACCCAGTACAGAGGCGCCGCACACCCACTGTGCTTTACAGACGAAATAATGGATCATCAAATCCCCGAGGGTTTCAAACCCGTAAACATCGAATCATATGATGACACAACAGACCCTGCAATATGGATCGAGGATTATCTCCTTCATATCCACATGGCCCGCGGCGACGATTTTCACGCCATCAAATACCTCCCACTCAAGCTTAAAGGACCAGCTCGGCATTGGCTCAACAGCTTGCCAACAGGATCAATCAGTTGTTGGGAGGACCTGGAAGCCGCATTCCTCAACAATTTCCAGGGCACTTACGTGCGACCCCCAGACGCCGATGACCTAAGTCACGTCATTCAGCAGCCAGAGGAATCGACCAGGCAATTCCGGACACGGTTCCTAGCAAAGAAAAATCAAATAGTCGACTGTCCGGACGCTGAGGCCCTAGCAGCCTTCAAACACAATATCCGTGACGAGTGGCTGGCCCGGCACCTTGGACAGGAAAAGCCGAAATCTATGGCAGCACTCACGACACTCATGACCCGCTTTTGCGCGGGAGAAGACAGCTGGCTTGCTCGTGGCAACAATATGACCAAGAACCCTGGTAATTCGGACACCAGGGACAGTAGTGGCAGGTCGCGTCACAACAAGCAGAAGCACCGCATTAACGGCGACAATGCTGAGGATACAGCAGTTAATGCCGGATTCAGAGGCTCTAAATCTGGTCAGCGGAAAAAGCCATTCAAAAGGAATCCTAGGGGCCCGTCCAGTTTGGACCAAATACTCGACCACTCATGCCAGATACATGGCACACCCGAAAAGCCAGCCAATCACACCAACAGGGATTGTTGGGTGTTCAAGCAGGCAGGCAAGATAAACACCGAAAATGAAGACAAGGAGCTGCATAGCGATGACGACGAGGAGCCTCGGCCGCCAAACAACAGTGGATAGAAGGGTTTTCCCCCACAAGTGCGGACGGTGAACATGATATACGCAACCCATGTCCCCAAAATGGAGCGGAAGCGTGCGTTAAGGGACGTATACGCGGTAGAGCCAGTCACCCCAAAGTTCAACCCATGGTCCTCCTGCCCGATCACCTTTGATCGAAGGGACCATCCCACTAGCATCCGTCATGGCGGATTCGCCGCATTGCTTCTAGACCCAATTATTGACGGATTTCATCTCACTAGAGTCCTTATGGACGGCGGCAGCAGCCTGAACCTGCTTTACCAGGATACAGTGCGGAAAATGGGCATAGATCCCTCGAGGATTAAGCCCACCAAAACGACCTTTAAAGGCGTAATACCAGGTGTAGAGGCCAACTATACAGGCTCGGTCACACTTGAAGTGGTCTTCGGATCTCCGGATAATTTCTGAAGCGAGGAGTTAATCTTCGACATAGTCCCGTTTCGCAGTGGCTATCACGCACTGCTCGGGCGAACCGCACTCGCTAAGTTCAATGCGGTACCGCATTACGCATACCTTAAGCTCAAGATGCCAGGCCCTCGAGGAGTAATTATAGTCAATGGAAACACCAAACACTCCCTCCGAACGGAGGAGCACACGGCGGCCCTTGCAGCGGAAGTTCAAAGCAGCCTCTCCAGGCAGTTCTCCAGTCCGGCCACTAAACGACCGGACACCGTCAAGCGCGCCCTGAGTAACCTACAACAAGACCGCCTGGCATGATCCGAGCAGGCGTAGCAATGCGGCCCCAACCCTCGCAAAAAGGCGACGCCAGTACTTCGCGTACATAACTTCGCTCTAGAGATACCATGGGCACAGGGGAGGGGCACCGTCACGGCACGCCCAAAACACGGCTTAAACCGTACCAGGGGCTGCCGAATTTTTAATTTTCTCTTACTTTCAGGACTTCATCCTTCGGAAGGCATGTTCGGCAATTCAATTGCCGCACAAACGATGCAAGAACTAGGGAAGAAAACAAGCCACACCGCACTACGGAACTCCCAGGTGGTCTCCATCACGAGCAGTATACTCGTTCCGCATACTATTCCGCAGCTTGCCCCTGGAACGGACATGTTAACTAGTCCAACCTTCCACTTATCGCATTATTTGTATCGTTCTGCTTTGATCGCAGCCCTTTTTAATAAACAATGCATAGCTTTCGTCTATTTTTGCATTACCTTTTTTCTTCATATATGTTCCTTAACGACATGTTGCACCCGTACACATTGGTACGGCCAAAATACGCCAGGGGCTTTAGTACCCCTCAATATGGTGTGAGAAGTCCGAACACTTAAACAAGTGCGGCACCCCGAACTTATAGCATTATATGCATCGGCTCCGAATCATCTCTTGGGTCAATAGTAGGGTTTGCCCGTCTCCTATGTTTTGGTGCCTTACGTTCCGCTATATCGGCTAAGGTAGCACTAGGAGAACCACTGCGATTGTGCCCCAGTTGAGCTGGGTCGAGCACCTCAGTGGAGAAAGCTAAAACTGACTATCATGATGAAGCGAGAGCTGGTCGCTATTCGAGAGGTTTTTTCGAGTCCCTAAAGACTTATGCCGCTTAGGGCGAGGAGCCGGCCCTGTCCGGCCAAGGCGTGGATAGCGCCCTGAACTCGGTCTTACGAATACCAGGGGCTTCGCCGAAATTTAAAATTATAGAATTCTATGGCTAAGTGAAAGTGTTCACGCATTATAGTCTGATTGCCTTGTTCGTTGGGCTGAGCGCCTCCCTCGAAGGACCCAAACATGGGAAAAAGAGCGCTCAGGTTTATCCCCGAACACCCCAGCACTAGCGGCACGGGGGCAGAAGCCGACGACTCGCCATCTCTCAGAATTGATAAACAACCGCGCAGAAGGTAATATTTTAAATTCCAACAGCATTGCTTAGCGCATATAAACAAGTTTTTAGCGCACAGGACAAAACGAGCAAGTTTCACTCAAAAATTACATCCCTAGAACATTCATCCGCCACAAGGCGGGCACCCTTCAGAACATCCTTATAGTAATTCTCGGGCTTGCGATGCTCTTTCCCCGGCGGTGGCCCGTCCTTCACCAGCTTCTCAGCATCCAGCTTGCCCCAGTGCACCTTAGCACGGGCAAGGGCCCTACGGGCACCTTCAATGCAAACGGAGCGCTTGATGACTTCAAGCCTTGGACAAGCCTCCACCAACCACCGCACCAGCCCGAAATAGCTCCCAGGCAGGGCCCCTCCAGGCCACAGCCGAACAATGAGGCCCTTCATGGCATGTTCGGCCACCTTGTGGAGCTCGACCAGTTGCTTCAGCTGGTCGCTCAGGGGCACGGGGTGTCCGGCCTCAGCGTACTGAGACCAGAACACCTTCTCCGTCGAGCTACCCTCCTCGGCTCGATAGAATGCGGCGGCATCGGACACACTCCGGGGAAGATCTGCGAACGCTCCTGGAGAGCTCCGGATTCAGGTAAGTAACAAGTAACTCACGTTTATGTGTTTGCTTTGCATAAAGAATGCCTTACCCGCCGCTATCTTCTTCACCTCATCCAACTCTTGGAGGGTCTTCTGGGATTCGGCCTTGGCAAACTTGGCATTTTCAATAGCCACCGCGAGCTCGGACGCTCGCGTCTTTGATTCAAGCTCCAAACTCTCATGATTTTCCATGAGAGCCTGGAGCTCTTGCCGCACCTTGCCAACTTCGGCCTCATACTTCTCCCGCTCGGTGCGCTCTGAGGCTGCCCTCTTCTCGGCATCGTCCAGCGCTTGCTTAAGGGTCGCCACCTCAGACGTGGCCCCTACAATAGCCACGATAAACCTGTCATTCTTTGCAATTGCACCTTTTTATATATATTTTTAACAAGGTATTTCTTACATTCATTGTCCTCGAGCTGCTTCTTGGCACGTTCGAGCTCTTGCTCGGACCGCTCGAGGTTCTGCTTTAGCGTGTCCACTTCCGCAGTTAGTGCGGCGGACGCAAGCAGGGAAGCCTGCATATGCATATTGACTCATTTTTGTTAGACTCCTGCGAATTCTATTTGATCCTCTATTCGGCTTTTCTTCCCGAACGCCAAACAGAGCATCAGGGGCTACTGTCTATGCGGTACTATTATTTACACTTTCTTTACTTACCTCAAAGCCTGTCAAAAGGCTAGTACAAGCTTCAGTCAGTCCGTCTTTGGCGGACTGAACCTTCTGGACCACCGCACTCATAATAGTGCGGTGCTCCTCGTCGATGGAGGCGCCTTGGAGCGCCTCCAACATATTGTCCGGCGCCTCTGGCTGGACGGGGGCCGCCGGCACAGTGGACTTGCTCATCTTGGAAGGAGGTCCCCCGCCGGACTCTGGAACCTTTGAAGGTTCCAGAGCGGTGTCCGGCCTAGAGCCGGACTTGGAACCCTGAGGGGTTTCATCCCCTTTACTCCTGGAGTCCGGGAGGTCGCCTTGCGGCGCCTCCAGGACCACCTCCTCCCGGCTTGGAACTTATTGAGACAACACTTCGGTGTCGTCCGTAGGGCGGCGGGAGGAAGCCGTCGGAAGCGAGTTCACATCCGACGAGTCCAGTGAGCTGCTCGATGACGCGTCGAGCCGGTCTTTGGGTGGGCTGCATAAACGTATTCGACGTAAGGAAAGCTGTGCAATAAACGAATACTATGAAGTACTCTGGTATCCGGATACTTACGATTTGGCCAGGGGCTTGGCCCTAGGCGCCCACTCCTCTCCGCCGCCGTCGGCATCAGTGGAGCAGTCCGGAGGAAGGGTTTTCCCCTTCTTGGACCCTTCGGCCTCCCCAGTTGGGGCGGCCTTCCTTTTCTTCCATTCCCTCGCTGGAGGGGGAGGGGTCTCTTCTTCCTCCTCCTCGTTTTCACGGGAGGAGTGCGTCTTGGATTCATCGGATGATGAATCTGACACCTCCGGGCGTCGGGCACTCTTTCGAGTCCCCGTGGCCTTCTTCTTGACCTTCTTCTCCAGCACCACATAGGGTGCCGAAACCAGCAGCTTCGCCAAGCGAGCATCCGCTGGGCCTTCGGGCAAAGGAGCCAGACAGTTGATCTGTCCGGAGGTCACCTGCCAATCCTGTCAAAGGTAAGGGAGTTTAGATCCCGCATGGAGTCAAACTATGAAAAACTGATACCCTGTAAAAAGAAAAAACAGCTTACCGCGAGAGCGTGACGCTGCGCACTGAATCCGCGATCCTCAGTAGCGGATGCGGGAGCCTCGGTGCCCTTGAAAAGCACCTTCCAGGCATCTTCGTATGTCAGAGCCTGCTCAGAGTTTGGTGCCGCGCCGGGTCAAACTCCCACAGGTTGAAAGCCTGTTGTTGGCACGGGAGGATCAAGCGGATGAGCATAACCTGGACTACGTTGACAAGTTTGAGTTTCTTGTCCACCAGGGTTTTGACGCATGTTTGGAGTCCGATTAGCTCTACTTTTTTACCCCATGATAGGCCCGTCTCTTTCCAGGACGTGAGCCGCATTGGGGGTCCGGACCGAAACTCGGGGGGTGCGACCCATTCAGCGTCGCGCGGCTCGGTGATGTAAAACCACCCCGATTGCCACCCCTTCAGGGTCTCCACAAAGGAGCCCTCGAGCCAGAGGACGTTGGCCATCTTGCCCACCATGGCGCCTCCGCACTCCGCCTGGCTGCCGAGCACCACCTTCGGCTTGACGTTGAAAGTCTTGAGCCAGAGCCCGAAATGGGGGCAGATGCGGAGGAAGGCCTCGCACACGACGATAAACGCCGAGATGTTGAGGATGAAGTTCGGGGCCAGATCGTGGAAATCCAGGCATAGTAGAACATGAGCCCCCGGACAAATGGGTGGAGAGGGAAGCCTAGTCCGCGGAGGAAATGGGGGAGGAACACCACCCTAGGGGTGGGGATGAGCTGCCCCTTTTCGGGGAGCCGGTACGCGATGTCGTTAGACAGGTATCCGGCCTTCCTCAGCTTTTTGATATGTCCCTCCGTGACGGAGGATACCATCCACTTGCCTCCCACACCAGACATGGCTGGAGAAGGTTGAGGTTGGGAGTGCGGACTTGGGCACTGGAGCTCGAGTGCGCAAGAATGGATAGGCAAAGGAGGAAGAAGGCGTAGATGAAAAGGTGGATCTTTATCCCCTTATATGGGTGGACGTAGCTACATGTCCCCACCAGCCTGATAAAACTCGCTTATCTCCAAGCGCCGTAATCGATGGCGCGGTTGGGTTACCCACACCCGTATTGATGAGAATCCCGGAATAAGGGGACACGATTTCTGCTTTAACAAGACATGCCAAGGAAACCGCCTCGCATAACACGCTGAGATGGGATAGTAAAACGGTTCGAATAAAAGCTTGGCCGTGGTGTGATGTCACACTACGGAATACGTCAGCGGATTAGATTTGTGTAAATATTATTCTCTCTATGGCAATATGTGGAAACTTATTTTTCAGAGCCGGACACTATCTTTGTGTTCAAAATCTTCTATGAAGTACTTGGAGGAGGAACCCGCCTTGCAATGCCGAAGACAATATGCGCGCCGGACTCGTCGTCATTGAAGCCTGGTTCAGGGGCTACTGAGGGAGTCCTGGATTAGGGGGTGTCCGGATGGCCAGACTATACCTTCAGCCGGACTCCTGGACTATGAAGATATAAGATTGAAGACTTCGTCCCGTGTCCGGGAGGGACTTTCCTTGGCGTGGAAGGCAAGCTTGGCGATACGTATATGCAGATCTCCTACCATTGTAACCGACTCTATGTAACCCTAACCCTACCCGGTGTCTATATAAACCGGAGGGTTTTTAGTCCGTAGGACAACATACACATCAACAATCATACCATAGGCTAGCTTCTAGGGTTTAGCCTCCTCGATCTCGTGGTAGATCTACTCTTGTACTACCCATATCATCAATATTAATCAAGCAGGACGTAGGGTTTTACCTCCATCGAGAGGGCCCGAACCTGGGTAAAACTTCGTGTCCCTTGTCTCCTGTTACCATCAAGCCTAGACGCACAGTTCGGGACCCCCTACCCGAGATCCGCCGATTTTGACACCGACATAGACCCTAAATCTATACCACCTACCATATACATAGCAGCCTAACCCTAACCAAATCTGGTCCGACCCTAAATTCTAGGCAGTTTGTCCCTCGCGCCGCCGCCAGCAGCATCTCCCTCAGGATCCCACCCGAGCTAACCCACACACAGCCAGCCACCTCCCTAGAGCCGTCACATCAGCATCCAATGGCTCCCGTGCCCCCAGTTCATCCAACCGAGCAGTCCCGGTCCAGCCTCCCAGCGCAGCGCGCTCGATCCACCTTCTGGAACCCTCCCGAGGCCTCAACTCCTCTGCGCCCGAACTGCACCAAGCCCCGAGCGACCTCGCTCCCCTGCCGTCACCGGCAACCGCGTCACCAGGATCCAGCAAGGCCTCAAGCTCCTCACGCCGAGCAACCCTCCTGGCCGCCTCCCTCCTCCCGTGCTTCAAACCAGGGCGGATTGGAACCAGTGCTCAAGCCCTCCTGTATCTCTCCTCGAGCTCGGCTGCCTCAACGTCGTTTTCCCCTTCGTCTTCCCCTTCGCCTCACATCTCTCTCTCTCTTTCTAAATCGCAGCCACAGGAGCCTCGCCATGAACGCTCGCCGCCGGACATCTCCAAGCCATCGCCCCGCCTCTGCTTCCATGCTCCAGATCTAACGAGCAAGCCGCCATGGACGCCGAGGCCTGGAGCTCCAAGTCCCCCGTTGCACTGATCTGGTCGCTCCGCATTGGATCCGGCCGGATCCCCCCTTGCCTTCGTCGTCTCCTGCTGGTCCCGAGCGCCGTCGGTCACCTTCTCCTCGACCATCGGAGTTTTCCCCGCTACTGCGTTCCTTTGCCTCATTCAGGACCCCGAGCGGCCGCTTCCAGTGCCCGCATTGACCAGTGCCTTCCCTTCGTCAGATCCAGCCCAGTCGCGAGCTTGTGTAGCCCAGCATCACCAACGGGCCGAAGCCCATGGGTGAGCTGCCCCCAGCGCATGTTCCTGCTAGGCCCGCGAACAGTTTCGGCCCGATGTATTTTTTCCTGCCTCTGCGATTTTGCTAATTAATCCAGAGAAACCAGTTTTACAGAAAACCCCTTGTTGTTCATGCATATCATATCTCACAAACTATGCATCTTATGTAAAAACTTTATATATGTAAAATGCTTAGAATTTTGTCTAGTTTCATAATTTCGAACTTTCATCCATGTTAAAAATGTTTAAAATGTTGTTTGATTAAATTTGCTCAAATGCCATGCTAAAATGATTTATTTCATAACTAAATAAACGTAGCTCCGAATCTAATAAACTTTATATGTAAATGGGGTAGAAAAATGCATAGTTTAACATGTTGCACTTTATTTTCCTGTTTAACAACAATAAAATATGGTTTAGGAAGAACAATACCAAATTTAAAATTTGCATATGAGGATTTTCCGGAATTGTTGTTTGTTGCTTCCGGCCTCATTTAAACTTGCCTAAATAGTTAGTTTTCATATGCTTCACCCCTTGCCATGTTTAATAACATTTAATTTTGTTGGGTACATAACCGGGAGTGAACTAAATAACTTGAATGTGGTGTTTCGTCAATATGCAACTCGTTGCATATTGAGCTCCACTTAATTTGTAGTATTGTTTGTTGCACTTTGCCATGCCATGACCCATTAACCCGGACATGCATCATACTTCGTTGTGCATCATGCCATGTTTATGCTTGTGTGTTTACCATGTTGCTTGCTTCTTTCTGGTTTGCTTCTCTCGTTAGCTTCGGTTTCGTTCCAGAGTTGTGAGGATCCGTTCGACTATGTCCGTTTGTCTTCTTCACGGACTCGTTCTTCTTCCTTGCGGGATTCAGGCAAGATGACCATACCCTCGAGATCACTTCTATCTTTGCTTGCTAGTTGCTCATTCTATCGCTATGCCACGCTACCTACCACTAGTTATATCATGCCTCCCATATTGCCATGTCAAGCCTCTGACCCACCTTCCTAGCAAACCGTTGTTTGGCTATGTTACCGCTCTTGCTCAGCCCCTCTTATAGCGTTGCTAGTTGCAGGTGAAGTTGAGGTTTGTTCAATGTTGGAACATGGATATGTTGGGATATCACATTATCTCTTATTTAATTAATGCATCTATATACTTGGTAAAGGGTGGAAGGTTCAGCCTTTTTTCCTGGTGTTTTGTTCCACTCTTGCCGCCTTAGTTTCCGTCATACCGGTGTTATGTTCCTTGATTTTGCGTTCCTTACGCGGATGGGGTTATGGGACCCCCTTGACAGTTCGCCTTGAATAAAACTCCTCCAGCAAGGCCCAACCTTGGTTTTACCATTTTCCTACCTACCACCTATACCTTTCCCTTGGGTTTTGCAGACTCAAGGGTCATCTTTATTTTAAACCCCCCTAGGCCAGTGCTCCTCTGAGTGTTGGTCCGAACCGAGCAGCCTGCGAGGCCACCTCGGGGAAACTTTGTTGGAGAATGTAGCAATTTCAAAAAAATTCCTACGCACACGCAAGATCATGGTGATGCATAGAAACGAGAGGGGAGAGTGTTGTCTACGTACCATCGTAGACCGTAAGCGAAAGCATTATAACAACGCGGTTGATGTAGTCGTACGTCTTCACGATCGACCGATCCTCAGCACCGAACGTACGGCACCTCTGCATTCAGCACATGTTCAGCTCGGTGATGTCCCGCGAGCTCACGATCTAGTAGAGCTTACGAGAAGAGCTTCGTCAGCACGACGACGTGGTGACGGTGATGATGATGCTACCGAAGCAGGGCTTCGCCTAAGCACCACTACGATATGACCGAGGTGGATTATGGTGGAGGGGGGCACTGCACATGGCTAAGAGATCAATGATCAATTGTTGTATCCATGGGGTGCCCCCCTGCCCCCGTATATAAAGGAGCTAGGGGGGAGGCGGGCGTCCAAGGAGGAGGGCGCGTCAAGGGGGGAGTCCTACTCCCACTAGGAGTAGGACTCCTCCCACTACAAAAAATACACTTCCGTGATGATACGTGTTTGTCACAGTAGGTCACATTTTTTTTCATGCATGACAAATTTATGACAGAATCAAGATAGTCATACCTGTGCTGTCCTAGAAGTGTTCCATGACATTACCAAAATTATCATCACGGAAGTGTCCACTTCCATGACGATAAATCGCGCGTCACAGAAGTGCTTTCATCAAGGGTGACTAACACGTGGCATCCACCGTAACAGAACGTCGTTAAGCTATCGGGTCGGGTTTTGGATCCGATAACCCGTTAACAGCCCCGACCAATGGGAAATTTCCACATGTAAAATTCTTATTGGCCGGACGAAACACGTGTCAGCTCGTCAGTGAGTCAGATAGGCGCCTATGATATGTCGACACATGGCACGGCCCAACAGAGGCCCATTCCTATGAAAAGGCCGGCCCGTTAGACTTGGTCAAAAGGTGGCGGGCCAGCCCATGTAAAGCTTGTTAACGGTCTGTTCGCATATAGCCAATTTACAGCCCGCTAACCCAAGGCCCGTTATGCCCTATCCGAATTAGGCCCAGTAGCGTCATCTGGGCCACCCAATATGATTCCAGCCCGTTTTCACTTCTGGCCCATGTATGGCCCATGACGTCTTTCGGCCCATATGAGGCCCTATGTAACTCTTGGCCTACTAACGACCCGTGGTGAAACTGGCCCGTAATGAACAGTGTATCACTTTACACCCATTAACGGCCCGTGGTGAAACTGGCCCGTAATGAACAGTGGATCACTTTATACCCATTAACGGCCCATTATTCCGTTGGGCCGTTTCTAGCCCATGTTATCTTTTGGCCTTCTCAGAGCCCATTTATTCTTGGGCTCATTTCCAGCATTCGTTTACTTACGGCCTGTTACTGTCATTTTCTGCTTGTGGGCCAAATTCAGCCCGTTGTTACAGTCGGCCCGTTTGTGGTCCGTTAATATGTTGGGCCGTTTTCATAGCGTCATCAAATACGGCCTATTAACGATGGCTCGTTATGGTCGGTGTCGGTGTCAAAACCGGCGGATCTCGGGTAGGGGGTCCCGAACTATGCGTCTAGGCCGGATGGTAACAGGAGGCAGGGGACACAATATTTTACCCAGGTTCGGGTCCTCTTGATGGATGTAAAACCCTACGTCCTGCTTGATTAATATTGATGATATGGGTAGTACAAGAGTAGATCTACCACGAGATCAGAGAGGCTAAACCCTAGAAGCTAGCCTATGGTATGATTGTATGTTGTGGTTGTTGTCCTACGGACTAAAACCCTTCGGTTTATATAGACACCGGAGAGGGTTAGGGTTACACAAGGTTGGTTACAAAGGAGGAGATATCCATATCTGTATTGCCTAGCTTGCCTTCCACGCCAAGTAGAGTCCCACCCGGACACGAGACGAAGTCTTCAATCTTGTATCTTCATAGCCTAACAGTCCGGCCAATGGAGATAGTCCGGCTGTCCGGAGACCCCCTAATCCAGGACTCCCTCAGTAGCCCCTGAACCAGGCTTCAATGACGATGAGTCCGGCGCGCAGTATTGTCTTCGGCACTGCAAGGCGGGTTCCTTCTCCGAATACATCACAGAAGAATTTGAATACGAGGGTAGTGTCCGACCCTGCAAAATAAGTTCCACATACCACCGTAGAGAGAATAATATTTTCGCAAATCTAATTTGCTGACTTGTTTTGATAGTATGACGTTATGTCATGGCCCGGTGATTATTCGAACCGTTTCCTTTAACTAGCCCCGCACATAACGCGAGGCGGTTTTTCGACACGTCTTTTTCAAAGCAGAGATCGTGTCCCCTTATTACGGGATTCTCATCAATACGGGCATGGGTAACCCAACCGCGCCATCGATTACGGCGCTTGGGGGATAAGCGAGTTTTACCAGGCAAGTGAGGACGCTTAGTTTCGTCTGCCCATATAAAGGGATAAGGATTCACCTTTCTATCCATGCCTTCTTCCTCCTTTGCTCATCCGTTTTCGCACACTCGAGCTCTAGCGCCCAAGTCCGTAAATCCCACCTCAACCTTCCCCCACCATGTCCGGAGCGGGAGGCAGGTGGATGGTCTCCTCCGTCACGGAGGGAGACATCAAGAAGCTGCATGGAGCCGGATACTTAGCCGCGAATATCGCGCATCGGCTGCCCGATGCGGGGAAGATCATCCCTACCCCGGAACCTCACGAGAGGGTAGTCTTCCTCCACCACTTCCTCCATGGACTGGGGTTTCCCCTCCATCCATTCGTCCGTGGTCTCATGTTCTACTATGGGCTGGACTTTCATGATCTGGCCCCGAACTTCGTCCTCAACATTTCGGCGTTCATCATCGTGTGTGAGGCTTTCCTCCGCATCCTGCCCCACTTCGGCATGTGGTTAAAGACCTTCAATATCAAGCCGAAGGTGGTACGAGGCCAACAAGCAGAATGCGGCGGAGCCATGGTGGGCAAGATGCCCAACGTTATATGGCTTGAAGGCTCCTTCGTGGAGACAATAAAGGGATGGCAATCGGCGTGGTTCTACATCACCGAGCCGCGTGACGCCAAATGGGCGGCAGCCCCCGAGTTTCGATCCGGATTCCCTACACAGCTCACTTCCTGGAAAGAGAAGGGCTTGTCGTGGGGTTCATCGGGGGAGCTGGATGGACTCCAGAAATGTATCCGGAGTATGGCGAGCAAGAAGCTCAAGCTTGTCAACATAGTCCAGGTTATGCTCATCCGCCGGATCCTCCCATGTCAACAACGGGATTTTACCTTGTGGGAGTTCGACCCGGCCCGGCACCAGACTCTGAGCGAGCTCTTTGATACGGTGCACAAGGATGTCTGGAAGGTGCTGTTCAAAGGCGCCGAGGTCCCTCCTTCTCTCCCCGAGGACCGCGGACTAAGCGCAAAGCGCCTAGCACGTTCGGTGAGTTCAATACGTCCCGTAGGACATTTATTTTCCCTAGCCTAATTATGTGCGGGGTCTAATCTCCATGCCTTTGATAGGACTGGGTGGATATGTCGGGGCAGATTAACTGTCCGACCCCTTTGCCCGAAGATACTGCGGGCGCTCTCCTGACAGATGCTGACTCCGGCTCCTTACAAGGTGCCGGAGAAGACCAAGAAGGCCAAGGGAACCCGAAAGAGTTCCCAGCGCCATGTGTTATCGGACTCATCGTCCGATAACTCTGCGGCACACTCCTCCCCCGAAGACAAGGAGGAAGAAGAAGATGCTCCCCCTCCAGGCGGGGGAGACAAGAAAAGGAAGGCCGCCCCAACTGGGGAGGCCGAAGGGTCCAAGAAGGGGAGAACTCTCCTTCCGGACTACTCTACCACTGCCGCCGACGGTGAAGACGAGTGGCTGCCCAGGGCCAAGCCCCTGGGAAGTCGTAAGTATTCGGATACCAGAGTAAGTCATAGTATTCCTTTGCCGCACTACTTCACCTAACGCCGAAATATGATTATGCGGGCCGCCCCGAGCCCGTATCGATGTATCATCAGACGGCTCCCTGGGCTCGTCGGACATGGATAGCGATCCAGTCCCAACCGCCACCTCCCCTCATCCCGCCGACGACACCGAGGTGCTGTCTCAAGAGGCACCGGATCGAGGGGAGACAGTCCCGGAGGCGCCTCAAGGCGACCTTTCGGACTCCGGGAGCCGAGGGGATGGGGCCCCTGAGAGCTCCGAGTTCGGCCCTCAGCTGAACATTGCGCCGGAACCTCCAGCGGTTCCAGGCTCGGGCAGGCGGCCTCCTTCTAAGAGGGGCAAGACGCCTGTGCCGGTGACCTCTGTCCATCCAGAGGCGCCAGACAATCTGCTGGAAGCGCTTCACAGCGCTTCCATCGACGAGGAGCACCGTAATGTTATGAGTGCGGTGGTCCAGAAGGTACAGTCCGCCAAGAGTGGGTTGACTGAAGCCTGTGCCATCCTTCTAATATGCTTTGAGGTAAGTGTTTTAAAATGTAGTAGAAATATTACCGCATAGACAGTAGCCCCTGATGCTTTGTTCGGTGTTCACAAAGAAAAGCCGAACAGAGGACCAAATAATATCGCAGGAGTCTAATATAAGTATGTCAATATGCATATGTAGGCTTCGCTGCTGGCGTCCGCCGCACTGACTGCGGAGGTCGCCGTATTAAAGCAGGACCTCGAGGGGTCCAGGAAAGAGCTCGGCCTTGCCAAGAGGCAGCTCGAGGAGAACAAGGGTAAGTAATACCCTGTCTATAGATATGTATATATAAAAGAAGACGCGATTGCAAAATGATAGGATCATCGTATATTTGCCAGGGGCCATGACCGAGGTGGCGACCCTGAAGCAAGCGCTAACCAAGGCCGAAGATAAAGCGGCCAAGGAGCGCACCGAGCGAGAGAAGCACGAGGCTCGGGTGGGCGAGGTGCAGCAAGAGCTACAGGCTCTCATGGCGAAGCACGAGGCGTTGGAGCTTGACTCAAAGACGCGGGAGTCTGAGCTTGCCGCGGCCCTCGAGAGGGAAAAAAGTGCCAAGGCCGAAGCCCAAAAGGCCCTCCAGGAGATCGACGCAATGAAGAAGATAGCGGGGGGTAAGGCTTTCTATATGCAAAGCAAGCATGTAAAACTAAATTACCGATTACTTACCCGAATCCGGAGCTCTCCAGGATCATTCGCAGATTTGCCCTGCAGCGTGTCCGATGCCGCACAATTTTACCAGGCCAAGGATGGAAGCTCAATGGAGAAGCTGTTCTGGTCTCAGTATGTTGAGGTCGGACACCCGGTGCCAATGAGCGACCAGCTGAAGCAGATGGTCAAGCTACATAAGGCGACCGATCAGGCCATGAAGGGCTTTATAGTCCAGCTGTGGCCTGGCGACGCCCTTCCAAACATCTTCTTCGGCCTGGTAAGGCGGCTTGTGGATGCCTGCCCATGGCTGCAGGTCATCAAGCGATCTGTCTGCATTGAAGGTGCACGCTGGGCTTTCGCCCGTGTGAAATTGCAGTGGGTCAAGCTAGACGCCGTGAAGCTGATCAAGGAGGGGCCGCCGGAGGGCAAGGAGCATCGCCACCCTGAGATGTACTACGAGGGTGTTCTGTTGGGTGCCCGTCTCATAGCGGATGAGTGTTCAAAAGATGTAATATTTGAGTGAGACATGCTCGTTTTATCCTGTATTTATGAAAACTTGTTTCATATGCGCTATGCAACGCTTGTTTGAATTTAAAATATTACCTTCTGTTTGGCTGTTTATCCAATCTGAGAGATGGCTAGTCCTCGGCTTCTGCCCCCATGCCATGAGTGCTGGGGTGTTCGGGATAAACATGAGCACTCTTGTTCCCATGTTTGGGTCCTTCGAGGGAGGTGCTCAACACAACGAACAAGGCAACCGGACTAATAATGCTTTATCACTCTCACTTAGCCATAGAATTCTATAATTTTAAATTTCGGCGAAGCCCCTGGTATTCGAAAGACCGAATTTGGGGCGCGATACACGCCTTTAAGCCGGACAGGGCCGGCCCCTCGCTCTAAGCGGCATAAGTCTTTAGGGACTCGAAAACCTCGCCGAACAGCGACTAGTAGCCTTATCATGACAGTCAGTTTTAGCTTTCTCTACTGAGGTGCTGAACCCAGCAGAACCGGGGCACAATCGCAGTAGTTCTCCTAGCGCTACCTTAGCCGATAGAGCGGAACGTAAGGTACCAAAACATAGGAGCCGGGCAAACCCAACATTTGACCAAAGACATGATTCGGAGCTGATGGATATAATGCTATAAGTTTGGGGTGCCGCACTTGTGAAAGTGTTCGGACTTTTCACACCATATTGTGGGGTACGTAAGCCCCTGGTGTATTGGCCGTACCAAAGTGTACGGTTGCAAGGCTTCATTAATGAACACATATATATATATCTAACAACAATGCAATAATAGTCATAATGTATGCATTGTTTATTCAAAAAATTGCGTTAAAGCAGAGTGATACAGATAGTGTGATAAGCGAAGAGTAGGACTATGTCCCTTCCAAGGGCAAGCTGAGGAATGATATTAAATCGAATATTTCGCTCATTACTGTAATCCACCTGGGAATTCCGTGGTATGACGTAGTTGTCTGCCTCCTTGGTTGCTGCATCATGTGTTCGGCAATAGTGCTGCCGGACAGTGTTTCCAGAGATTAAGGTCCTGAAAGAAGAGAAAAATGACCAAACGGGAAGCCCCTAGTGCGGTTTAAGCCGCGTCTTGGGGCGTGCCGCAATTGTGCCCCCCTCCCCACCTGTGCCCATGGTATTTTTAATGCGTAATTATGTATGCGTAGCACTAGTTTCGCCGTTGGGCTGGGATTGGGGTGGCCGCCGTATTGCTACGCGAGCTCAGATCGCGTCAGGCGGTCTATTTGCCGATTGCTCCGAGCGCGCTTGAAGGTGTCCGGGATTTGAAGCGCCGAACTGGTTGATTGCCTTGAGAGGCTGCTTTGCGCTTCTGCTGCGAGGTGCTCCTCTGTTTGGAGAGAGCGCTCTGTGTTTCCATTGACTGTAATAACTCCGCGAGGTCCTGGCATCTTGAGCTTGAGGTATGCATAATGTGGTACCGCATTGAATCTAGCAAATGCGGTTCGCCCGAGCAGCGCGTGATAACCACTGCGGAACGGGACTATATCGAAGATTAACTCTTCGCTTTGGAAGTTATCCAGGGATCCGAAGACCACTTCCAGTGTAATTGAGCCTGTGCAATGGGCCTCCACACCTAGAATGACGCCTTTAAAGGTCGTTTTTGTGGGTTTGATCCTTGAGGGGTCTATACCCATTTTGCACACTGTGTCCTGATAAAGCAGGTCCAGGCTGCTACCGCCATCCATAAGGACTCAAGTGAGGTGAAATCCGTCAATGATTGGGTCTAGGACCAGTGCGGCAAATCCGCCATGACGGATACTAGTGGGGTGGTCCCTGCGATCGAAGGTGATCGGACAGGAGCACCAAGGGTTGAACTTTGGGGCGACTGGCTCCAATGCATATACGTCCCTGAGCGCACGCTTCCGCTCCCTCTTGGGGATGTGGGTTGCGTATATCATGTTCACCGTCCGCACTTGCGGGGAAACCTCTTCTGTCCTCCGGTGTGTGGCTACCGGGGCTCCTCCTCGTCATCGCTATGCGGCCCCTTGTCCTTGTTTTCGGCAATTAACTTGCCGGCCTGCTTGAACACCCAACAATCCCTGTTGGTGTGATTAGCTGACTTGTCTGGGGTGCCGTGTATTTGACACGAGCGATCGAGTATACAGTCCAAGCTGGACGGACCCGGCGTACTTTGTTTGAATGGCTTTTTCTGCTGACCGGGTTTAGAGCCTTTGAATCCGGCATTGACTGCCGTATCCTTGGTATTTTCGCTGTTAATGCGGCGCTTATGTTTGTTGCGACGTGGCCTGCTATTGCCGTCCTTGGTATCCGAGGTACCATGGTTCTTTGATATGTTATTACTGCGAGCCAGCCAGCTGTCTTCTCCCATGAACGGACGATTCCAACTCTAGCCCATTTACGGCCATAATGCGGCCTGTTATTGGCCCATGTTTGGCCATCGATCATACTGCCCGTATAAGGCCCATTGATGATACGGCCCGTAGAAGGCCCATTGTTTCTATGGCCCGTAGAAGGCCCACTGTTTCTACGGCCCGTAGGAGGCCCAGTGTCACTATAGTAAATATTAGCCCATGGTTATTGTGGCCTAGTTTTAGAAAATAGGTTATTGCAGCCACTAGCAAACCGCGGAAAAAGAACTGCAATGACTAGAAGCAAACAAATAAACAAGACAACAAGGAAATAAATAAGCAAGCAACTTATGCTAGGCTATCACGGCTATCACACATATTACATCCACTAGGCATCAAAGTTCGCCACCAGTGCAAATAAACGCGCTGACAAAAGAATATACAAAACTAAGAGCACTTCAGAAGGCACTAGGCCTGGCCAGGTCGCCCCCCCCCCACAAACAGCTAAAGAAGCTGAGTAGACCTCAGTTGTGTCAACGATAGATGCATCAACACTAGATTTAAGGCATGATGGTGCGCACGGCAGTCCTCTGACATCTTCATTGCATCTTTGACTTCAAGTCGGAGCTGAGCTGAAGCAAGCCTTTCCGCTTTAAGTTGAGACTGAAGAAGTCGAACTGATTGAGGCAGCGGCTGCACAGAGGTTGTCTCACACCTGCTGGTGAGTAGCTTCCACTCATTGTCTTCATCAAGACAGGACCTTGGGGTCATCTCGCTATCCTCAATATGGTTTGGCTCACTATCTTCCCTAAAGTTTTGCCTGGCGTAAGAGATACGAGTCTGAAAGAGAAACAAGGAGACATGTAACAGGTTTCACAATTATATAAGCAAATAAATGGATCTGTTCTGCATAAGGAACATGTTTTTACAACTACAATTTGAAATTGGTAGTTGTTGCAAACATCCAATCAGATGTAAACAGCAAAGCAAACAACAGTGGAGGAAATGATGCCTATCCAAATCTATACTAGAACAAAGTTTGAAGGCTTGAGAAGGATGAACTTACATTACATGTTAACATGGGCTGGACAAAGCCCTTCTCTATGTTGATGGAAGGATAATTCAATAAATTCCCCAAAGAAAATTCTTTATAAGCGTTGCCATTATTCTACATTTTGCAAAGAGTAAATATAGATCAAATAATATTGGAAGAAACAGAGGATAATGAAGCTCAGGTGCAGACTGATGATACATAATCAAATAGCAATTAATTAAGTACAGCGTTACAAGGCAAAAGGGAGAGAGGTACTGACAAGAGCAATGCAGAGCCCATTATTGTTTTGAGATCGTATGATCCTTTGAGCAAGGAGATTCATCTGAAATTAGTTTTCATACAAGAGAGAAGGTAAGGCACAAGCAGAAATTTAGGAGTTCAAATTTTGAATTGATATCATAGACAGTACCTGACGCTAGGCTCCCAGCAGTTCTAATAGGAGTTTGGCCACTGGAGTAGGGGTAAAGTGTGGTACAGTTGGGCCTGTGTTTTCTGTGGCTGCTGATCTATCTGATTTAACAGGTATCACTACCTTTTCCAAATACCTAGTTTGTACTCCTTGACGACCTGCACTCACCCTCTTCCATTTGGACACCTATTACGAAAGAACAACATTTGACTGGAAAAACATAGTGTGACGATACATGGAATAGGTACAGAAAATGGATAGGTATGGCATATACTCATATATGATGCTTAAACTAAGCAGATGGTGTAACAAAGTAGAAGTAATGCAAGAGGTCAGAAGCAAAATATGTGCGCCCAATACAACTTTGCAAAGTTAGAGCAAGCACCTTGATGGGTGAATAAGATAGGCCATCCTCCACCATGCCAAGGTTGTTAGGCAGTGGATCATTCCGCAATATTCCTCTCATGCGCCCATTCTCATATTCATTTTGATAATGTTCAATATCTGACATGCATGAAAACATAAAAACAAGTGAGATTTTCTTTGTAATGCAGAAGTGGTTCTAATCCAATACTGCCTCCCTGTAAACCCCTTTGTGCTATCTCTGCAATTCTTTTAAAAGATGCCATGCATGCTGTAATTTGTTGTGTGCATTAATATAATGTGGCCTACTACTCAAAATATGAGAGCTCCAGAAGTGATGAAACTTCGCAGATGATAGCTTCAACATATAGTAAAGAAGAACAAGTCGACCTGACCTGATAGATTCAAAATATGCTAAGGGAGAACAACTCGACCTTACCGGTCGACCGCAAGAGAAGAGTATCATCTTAAAGAAGAGCAGAAGAGGAAGCAGATTGAAGATATTACAATTCTTTTAATACAATGTCGGTTGGCCACCCATGATGAACCAGAGCGCACAGAGAAATACTATTCTTTCCGGTATCTCCATATGTGGCTCACGTGCATTTCGAAACTAAAGTAGGAACATTTAGCTAACCAATTAAACATCTCTCAGTTTTACTAATATCAGCAATAATATCATATATGAATTTGTACAACTAAGCTTGTTTAGCTCGATGGGTGGAGCAGTGCTATTACGACACGAACCACGTAGGCTGATTGTGGTCATCATAAAATGGGGAAAACATAAGCATGATGAGTACAGTGTTGACCGTGGCAGTGGGATGGCAGATCTGAAGCTGCAAACCGTGTAAAGGGTAGTTAGCAACCGATGTTTGCTTTGAAATAACATCTAAGGTTTGGTATGGACAAGAAAGTACGGTCAACAAGTGACAAAGAAATGCAATTATGTTGTCTCTCTATATGTCGCGACGTGCATTTGGAAACTCAAGTGGGACCTTTAGCTAACCAATTAAATGTGTCGGTTAACTAATATCAGTATCATATCACAATCATATTTGAACAACTAAGCTTTTGAATTCTGAGTGTTGTGTTGTTTAGCTTGAAAGGTGGAGTAATGCTAGTACGACAGAAAGCACCTACGCAGATCATAGTAGAGTAGATAAAAGGGGAAAACCCTAAGCATCAAGAGAAAAATCAGGAAAGTGGAACTAGCTGGACCAGTGGGTGGCGCACATGCTTTTCGAAACGAATATAGGAACATTAGGTGACTGAGGGAGTCCTGGATTAGGGGGTGTTCGGATAGCCGGACTATACCTTCAGCCGGACTCCTGGACTATGAAGATACAAGATTGAAGACTCCGTCCCGCGTCCGGAAGGGACTTTCCTTGGCGTGGAAGGCAAGCTTGGCGATACGGATATGAAGATCTCCTACCATTGTAACCGACTCTATGTAACCCTAACCCTATCCAGTGACTATATAAACCGGAGGGTTTTAGTCCATAGGACAACATACACATCAACAAATCATACCATAGGCTAGCTTCTAGGGTTTAGCCTCCTCGACCTCGTGGTAGATCTACTCTTGTACTACCCATATCATCAATATTAATCAAGCAGGACGTAGGGTTTTACCTCCATCGAGAGGGCCCGAACCTGGGTAAAACTTCGTGTCCCTTATCTCCTGTTACCATCCAGCCTAGACGCACAGTTCAGGACCCCCTACCCGAGATCCGCCGGTTTTGACACCGACATTGGTGCTTTCATTGAGAGTTCCTCTGTGTCGTCGCCATCAGGAAGGATGCCTCGCCCCGTCTTTAAAGACGGCACCGTTGTTAAGGGAGCTTTGGCTGTCGGCCAAACCCTCCGGTTAGGTGGCTTTCTTATGACCGCCTGTTCGACTTCTGCGCCGACGATGACCTCTCGAGCCATCGAAAACAATCTTCATGTCAACTCGGAACTCACCGAGCAGTTAGATCCAATAGAGATTTCCTCCATAAACAAGCTCCTGGATCGCTTCGCCGCCCTGGGAGTCGCTACGGATTACGACCAGATTGGGCCTAAAACCGATCTGAGAGAGATTAACTCTCCCCAAGTCATCCATCACGTTGCCGTGGTAGAGGGATAGTGCGGCGACCCTTCATCTATCTTAAGGACTCGCTACGTCCGGATTCCCGATCCCTCCAAGCCGGATACCCGCGGAGGGGAGGATATCACTCAAGACCTGAACTTAGAGTCAGGCGACGGGCTGGATTCACTAGACAACATCCAGGAATCCAAATTGTCGAGTTCAGAAATTCCTCGGCCTCTGAGCCTTAGATGGGGTGAGGCTTCGGATTTAATTCCACCCACCCAACACAACATAAGCCATCTATCCAAAATCAGGCAAGAACCCGATGAAACAGTACATCATTACTCGGCCAGATTCCTCCTGGTTAAGAACAGGCTAAGGGACTGCCGCGAGGAAGACGCAATCTCAATCTTCTGCAATAATTGCACGGACAAGGGAATACTCAACGCCATAAGTCGCCGTGATATTACACGCTTCGCTGACTTGGCGTCCATTGTACGAAAGTACTGTGCGATGGAAAGCGTCTGGAAACCGAAATAAAATTTTGGGACAATCCGGCCCTGAATACAAACCCAGTCCGAAATAAAAGGGTGCATCATCACCAGTCACCCGGGTCAAGCACTAAAAAGCAAAAACCCTCTACAGGGCATGGAACCGTACCGGAAGGGTGGCTTAATGGACCCTATAACATTCACAGTACAGAGGATGTCACACCAACTCACAGCCTCAGAGCATGTTGGATACTCCGGCAGGTGGCCAAAATTGGCGAAAATCTCCTAATTCCGGAGGCCACAGAAAGCCACCCCAGAGACACCAATACGGTATTAATAGTCTTCGAGACTTTCGCATCAAATAATATGTGAAAAAGGACACTCCGCAGCCTTGCCGAAGTCTACCAAGTAGCAACAATAAACCCATGGAGTGACACGGCTATTACTTTTAACGCCAGTGATGAACCTAAATTCCGAACAGCCCGAGCACCAGCCGCATTGGTCCTCAGTCCAATAGTGGACGGCTTTCGTCTTACCAAGGTACTCATGGACGGCGGCAGTGGATTGAACCTCATTTACGAGGAGACTCTTCAAAAAATGGAAATAGACTGGAACCGCATTGAGCGAAGCAGCACAACCTTTAGAGGAATAATCCCCAGTCGGGAAGCGCGCTGTACAGGAAAAATCACACTAGATGTGATGTTCGGCACGCCGGAGAATTATAGGTCCGAAGAGGTCACGTTCCAGGTGGCTCCGTTCAGCAGCGCTCATCATGCTCTGCTAGGGCGGGAAGCATTTACAATCTTCCAAGCAATACCCCATTACGGGTACATGAAGCTCAAGATGCCCGGGCCTAACGGGATCATCACTCTGGCTAGTGATCCGGACATAGCACTCCGTGCCGAAAACAAGACAACCGCACTGGCCCTCGAGGCACTATCCGAAGCCCTAGCGGCTGAGGAGCTGACTGCGCTGCGCTCTACGGTGAATAGGGACGATGCGGTACTCGACAAAAGATCCAAGTCCACCTCCTTTAAACCGGTGGACGAAATAGTCAAATTCCAAGTCCATCCAACGGACCTCAATAAAACAGCTTCCATCGGGGCACAGTTAAACCCCGATGTCGACGCCGCATTGCGAGAGTTCCTACGAGAGAACTGGGACATTTTCGCCTGGCACCCTTCAGACATGCCAGGAATCCCACGCAGGTTGGCCGAGCACAGCTTAAATATCCAAACAGGATTCAAACCTGTCAAACAGGCTCTTCGGCGTTTTTCCGAACCTAAGAGACAGGCCATCGGAGAGGAGCTAGCAAAGCTATTGGAGGCCGGATTCATCAGAGATATAAAACATCCGGACTGGCTAGCAAACCTGGTGATGGTACCAAAGAAGGACAAATCCTGGCGCCTGTGTGTTGATTTCAAAGACCTTAACAAGGCTTGCCCAAAGGATCCCTTCCCCCTCCCCTGCATCAACCAAATTATCGACGCTACCGCAGGACATGATTCGTTGTTTTTCCTCGACGCATATTCTGGCTACCATCAAATCAAGATGGGAGAACCAGACCAAGCCGCAACGGCATTTATCACACCATACGGGCCATTCTGCTTCAACACGATGCCCTTCGGGCTCAAAAACGCCGGCGCAACATATCAGCGCATGATTCAGACATGTCTGGCAAGCCAGATCGGCAAAACAGTGGAGGCATATGTAGATGATGTGGTCATCAAAACAAGACATGTTGAATCTCTAGTAGACGACTTGAGGCTCACATTTGATAACCTCTGAACATACGACATCAAGCTCAACCCGGAAAAATGCGTTTTCGGCGTTCCAGCCGGAAAGCTCTTGGGCTTCATTGTATCCGGTAGAGGAATTGAAGCAAATCCAGCCAAGATCCGAGCTCTGTCGCAACTGGATATCCCAAAGGACCTCAAACAAATACAAAAGTTAACCGGATGCGTGGCGGCTCTAAGCCGCTTTATCTCCCGCTTGGGAGAAAAGGCCCTACCCCTTTACCGCCTCCTTCGGCGCACCGAACACTTCAAATGGACGAACGCAGCCACGGCCGAACTCGACGAAATAAAAGCCATACTGGCAACAAACCCAGTCCTGGCTGCGCCAAACATTGGCGAACCAATGCTATTATACATTGCAGCAACACATTAGGTTGTAAGCGCAGTGCTCGTCGTCGAACGAGAAGCGGACGGACACAAATTCCCTCTTCAAAAGCCGGTCTATTATGTGTCCACTGTCCTCACTCCCTGCAAATCACGGTACCCGCATTATCAAAAGATTGCGTATGCGGTATTCATGGCATCCCGGAAGCTACGACACTACTTTCAAGAGTGTTCAATAACAGTAGCCTCGGAAGTACCACTTAACGATATTATAAACAACCGTGACACAACGGGCCGGATTGCGAAATGGGCCATCGAGCTCCTCCCGTTCGACATAACTTATAAGCCACGACGAGCCATCAAGTCACAAGTCTTGGCCGACTTCGTCGCAGAATGGACGGAGGCCGAACTCCTTAAAGAGTACGGCACATATTCAAATTGGACATGCATTTCGACGGCTCCAAGATGTTGGCTGGACTAGGGGCTGGCGTCGTTTTGACGTCCCCCACAGGAGACACAGTTCAATACGTACTATAGATTATGTACACGGACTCCAACAATGCAGCCGAATATGAGGCCCTTTTACATGGTCTCCGGATGGCAGTATCCATGGGCATCCAACGCCTAGAGGTGCACGGGGACTCGAACCTCGCAATATCCCAAATAAATGGAGACTTCGATGCCAAGGATCCAAAAATGGCAGCTTACCGCAACACCGTCCTAAAAATGTCAGCTCGGTTCGAGGGGCTTGAATTTCACCATATAGCCCGGGAAAATAATCAGGCGGCAGATGTCCTGGCACGCATCGGCGCAAAACGCGATGTAGTCCCCCCCAACATCTTCTTGGAAAGGCTGTTCAAGCCATCCATAGCATGGGAAGGGGAGCTGAACAATAATAGCCCGGACCCAACCGCACTGCCCGACACCGACCATTCTGACACAATTGGAGGCTCTGCCAATGAAATAACACCTTCAGCCCACGTAATAATGGCCGTCATCGCCCCGTGGACAGAACCATTCCTCGCCTACCTTACTAGGCAGGAACTCCCCGAGGACCAAAATGAGGCACGCTGCATAGTGTGGCGATCCAAAGCCTACAGAGTCCACGAGGGAGAGCTTTATAAGAAAAGCACTATCGGAGTCCTTCAAAGGTGCATCTCCGAAGAGGAGGGGCGGAATCTCCTGGCTGAAATTCATGCCGGACTCGGCGGTCATCACGCTGCAGCCCAGTCCCTTGTAAGCAAGGCCTTCCGTACATGCTTTTATTGGCCAACGGCCCGGGCAGACGCTCAGGACTTAGTCCAACGATGCACCGGTTGCCAGCTCTTTGCAAACCAAAGCCATATGCCACCCACCGCCCTCCAAACCATCCCCATTACTTGGCCCTTCGCGGTCTGGGGGCTTGACATGGCTGGACCCCTTAAAGGCGGAACCCACAAGCAAAAATACTTACTGGTCATGGTGGATAAGTTCACCAAATGGATAGAAGCCAAGCCTGTTAAGACGGCCGAATCCGGACCGGTGATAGACTTTATATCTGGGGTTGTACACCGTTACGGCATCCCCGCAGCATCATCACTGATAACGGCACGAACTTCACGGCCGACGAGGTAAAACTTTGGTGCAAAAACATGGGCATCAAGCTCGATTATGCTTCCGTCTATCACCCACAAACTAACGGCCAGATCAAACGTGCAAATGGTCTTATCATGAGCGGCATCAAACCCAGATTAGTGCGGTCCCTCAAGGAATCTAACACGCACTGGGTAGAGGAGCTTGACTCTGTACTCTGGGGGCTGCGGACCACGCCGAATCGCACCACCAGATACACACCATTCTTTATGGTGTACGGCGCAGAGGCAGTTTTGCCTTGCGACATAATTCATGACTCACCTCGAGTGCGCATGTACGAAGAAAGAGAAGCCGAGCTCGATTGGCAGGACAACTTGGATGCATTGGAGGAGGAGCATGACGTGGCAAAAGCCCGTTCCGCATTTTATCAACAGCAGGCTCGAAGATACCAAAGCAGAGAAGTACGGGCCAAAAATTACAACGTTGGCGAATTAGTTCTACGACTACCGGACAAGAAAAAGGACAAACTCAAGCCCAAGTGGGAAGGTCCCTTCATAATTGACCAAGTCCTGACTGGTGGAGCATACCGCCTGCAGGATGCATCGGATAACCGACTCGAGCCAAACCCATGGAACGCAGCCCGTCTCCGAAGATTCTATGCCTAGCACCGGACTCTGTGTTCGTCTCCTTCCTCTGTCCATTTTTTATATTTTCTGTCTTACATTTCTCTTCTCTCTCTCTCTCTCTTATAGCCTCTAAAGGCTCATAAAGTGATGCGCTATCCGCTCTCATTAAACCTGGGGGCTTCTTTAAACAGAAGCTTATTCATACGGGCTTCATGCCCAACACATCTGTCACACTTCCGCATGTACCTTTTATTCACCATTATATGCATCGATATGACTTAAGTTTTGGCCAAGCTGGGTTGCCTGGCTCCTGTGCTTACCCCTACATTCCTGATTGTTCGGCTAGGTGGTAAAGGGAGCACCTCTGCGATTGTTACTGCCAGGTCAGGCAAACGTGTACCTCAGACTGGGTGAAGCCGAAAGCTAGCGTTCTTAAGGGAATATTCGGTCGGTGAACTAAAGATGATCTTCTTTTATTTTTATCTATACGCCCCCAGATGTTTTTCCTGCATTTCTTTTCGCAGCATGGACATGCACCTTAGGGCATGCCTCCCAGGGAAAGGAAGCCCTAACGAAACTATTCTCCCTGGAAGATGTTTCTTACTAACCATGTAATATAACATACCTAGTCGGGCACTTGTCTGTTCACGCCCTAATGACCCCTACGCCTGGTCTCCATGCATTCCCCGATTCCTATATAACCTCATGGGAATTTGGACACACTCCGGACCGTCAGGTCCCGAGGCTAAAGCGAAAAGGTCGGCCATGACAAATGATCTACAATCCGGCTAGAAGGCATTATAAATGTCAATTAAATTACATAGTCATTTTGACTAGTTGTATTCCTCTTCAATACCATCTAACAGACTGTCTAATTTACAGTCCTGCTGGGAATACTTTGCGGCCAACTCTACTTGGCCGTATACTAAGCTTACAGGGATCTCCTTCCCATCGGGCCCTACAGGACCGACCTCGGCCATGTGGTTGGGGTCAGCCTTTGCGTACCGCGTCTTCACCATGGCCCAGGCCTCCCTAGCGCCTTGACGGCAGGCTGATATCTTCCACAATCGGAAGCACCGCTGTGCTTCCTTTAGCTTCTCCGCAAGCTCTCCAAGACCTTCGGGCATGGAGACGGATGGCCACAGGGCTTGGGCGACGCCTCGCATCGCCTGTCAAACTCGATCGAGCAGTTGCGAGAGCTCGGGAAGAAGGTCACCCGTAGAACTGGGCATCTCCTCTGCAGGACGACCTGTTAGCACACCTACAGACATTGCTCTGTTAGTCGACTTCCCCGCCGAACTTTCTTTCAAAAGGTTCGTCCAAGCACTTACTAAATATGCCACGCCGAAGCCGCTGATTCTCCTTCACGGAGTCTGACAGCTGGGCACGAACATCTTTCAGCTCGACGCCCAGCTTGGTGTTGGCATCTTGGAGATTGTTCTTCTCCCCCATCACCTTTAGCAGCACCCTCTCACCAGCCTTTAGCTGGCGTAGGAGGTGTTGCCTTTCCGGATTCAATCTGGCGCCATCTGCAATTTCATTTGTCAGATTCGCACCAAAGCGTGCTTCGCAAAATACTTATCATTCAAAGTGTATATTACCAGAGGGGGTCTCCTTAGGCTCCCCTGTCGCGGCTAGTGCGGCCTCCAGTTAGGCTTTGCACTCTTCCAGCTCCTTGGACAGTAGGGAATTCTTTTCTGTAAGAACCTGCATATCAAATGATCCTTAAATCAGTTATTCTAATTGTTTCAAGTCTCGGGGGCTACTGCTATATATATAATTACCAAAATTTTCTTACCCGTATGTCTTTTACATATTGCTCCGTGGCTCCGGCTAGACCATTTTGAGCGGCACGAAGGTGCGCATCTCCCGAGTTGAAGGCATCTAACGCCCCTTGGGAGAAACAAGTGTCGCGAAGAATTGTCCGGCGACGCCTGTGGTTCATGGCACTCTCCACCTCAGAGTTGGTGGCAGACAACCCGTCCACATCCTCCGTCGGAGGAACGTCTGGCGCGCGCCTTGCGTTCGCCTCCGCCTCCGGACCAGGCTTTGGAGCTTGGCTGCTGGAGGCGCGATTGGCAGCCTCTCCGGGTATAGTCCGGCGAGGTCTCTTTGTCCTGAAGAGAGCACGAGTGTCAATGTGCCTCGAAGGTGTAACACCTGGGATAAGGGGGCACGCCATACCTTTGCGCCGACGCCTCGGTCCGGACTGCACTTCTTTTCGGCCCACGGGGCCCTACGGCCCCTCGTTGGCTTGTCGCCGCAGGTTCGGCCTTTCGTCTTAAAAACCTTCCCTGCAAAGTTCGGTTGCAATCAGGAAACTGAACACGAGTGGGCAGACACCTATTCGGGGTACTGGGACTTCGATCTCAGGTACCTGGGGCGTCAGGATTAGCCCTGGGTAATTGGCCGCAATGCCCACCAAGGCATTGTCCTCGCTCAATTGATGGAACACTCCATCAATCAGCTCCACAGATATGTCTGGATCCTCTTGAGAGGCCAGGTCGAGGGACCGTCCTGGGTCCTCGGGCTGTGGAGGAGGGCTGCTTATTTCCTTAACAGCCCGACGCAGTTCCTGTGTTAAAGTCATCAGACTGAATATTTAACAATGGGAATACAAAACAGATGGACAAGTAAATACAGCCGCTTACCCAGCTCGGGGGATTGTGCATGGAGAATCCACTCTGAGGGTTGACGCGGAGAAATTCCTCCTCTTCTCCCTTATACAAAGTGGACAAGATCTTTAGTAGAGCGGCAGCTGAGTCCGGCCCCTTACGACAGTAGCGGGTGGCGTCGTCCTCCCCGTTGAAGTCCCACATGGGGTGGCTTCTATACTGAAGCGGCTCCACCCCCCGTGTAATGCATTCGGCCATAACCCCAATCATGGTTAGTCCGGAATGGGCTAACAATCTTATTCAGCCCATCAGGTAAATGATGTCCCTGTCACTTTCCCTCTGAGGGCTCCGTGGGCGCCAGCTTAGGTGCTTCTTTAAGGGAGCACTGTTGAATTCAGGGAGGCCGATCCGGACAGGATCTGGCAGCGGGACGTCTTCTATATAGAACCATTCCGAGGGCCAGTCTTCGGATGCCTTCTTTGGGGTTCCGGACAGATATCCGGTCTCGGCGATGCGCCACACTTCGGCTCCGCCCACTTGATACATTGACCCCTTCTTGGAACGGGGCACGAGTCAAAATAGCTCCTTCCACAATCCGAAATGAGCTTCAACACCCAAGAACAGCTCGCAGAGGGCTACAAAGCCCACGATATGCAATATTGAGGCAAGCGTGAGATGATGTAGCTGGAGGCCGTAGAACTCCAGCAGCCCCCGGAGAAATGGGTGGATTGGAAATCCGAGCCCCCTTATTAAGTAGGGGACAAGGCACACCGCTCTCCTTTGGAGGGATTAGGGGCATTCTCTGCTTGCTCTCCGCCGTTGTAGATGGCAAGACCGGCTCGAACCGGGACCATATAGGCCGAGGGGAGAAATCCCTTGGTCTGGAGCGTCACTAGCTCGCTATGCGGGGTGGAACATCTCTCCCAATATCCAGGCTTAGGCCTGGAAGGGCGAGGGGAGGAGTTGCAATGGTTGGCCATGGTGGAATGGACCTTTGTCGGATGCGCTCTGATGAACACTCGCAGAGGGGAGAAGGTGTGGATTGGATCTATATCCTCGTCCCCTTAAATAGGGCAGCTCATTTACGTGGCTAGGGGTGTGAATGTAAAAACACTCAGACTTTTCATATTCATTTGACACGTGGGAAGCGGCCATTATTGGGCGTAGAAGCCAAGGAGCGCAACATCTACAAGAAACCGGACTTTATTCAAATAGGTACACGGAATTTGGAGGAGAACCCGCCTTGCAATGCCAAAGACAATCTGCGCGCCGGACTCATCGTCATTGAAGCCTGGTTCGGGGGCTATTGAGGGAGTCCTGGATTAGGGGGTGTTCGGATAGCCGGACTATACCTTCAGCCGGACTCCTGGACTATGAAGATACAAGATTGAAGACTCCGTCCCGCGTCCGGAAGGGACTTTCCTTGGCGTGGAAGGCAAGCTTGGCGATACGGATATGAAGATCTCTTACCATTGTAACCGACTCTATGTAACCCTAACCCTATCCGTTGTCTATATAAACTGGAGGGTTTTAGTCTGTAGGACAACATACACATCTACAAATCATACCATAGGCTAGCTTCTAGGGTTTAGCCTCCTCGATCTCGTGGTAGATCTACTCTTGTACTACCCATATCATCAATATTAATCAAGCAGGACATAGGGTTTTACCTCCATCAAGAGGGCCCGAACCTGGGTAAAACTTCGTGTCCCTTATCTCATGTTACCATCCAGCCTAGACGCACAGTTCGGGACCCCCTACCCGAGATCCGCCGGTTTTGACACCAACAGTGACCAATTAAACGTTCTCTGTTTTAGTGATATGAGCATCATATCAGATTCGTATTTCAACACGTAAGCTTTGGGTTGAGGTCTTGAGGAGCAGTGCTAGCACGACACGAAGCACCTACGATGATGGTAGTGAATATAAAGGGTGGAAACCATAAGCTTTATGAGTATAGTGCCCGTGCCATGGCGGATCTGAAGGTGCAAACCGGACAAAGCTATTTCGCAGCCAATGTTTGCTTTCAACTAGCCACTACGATTTGGTACGGACAAGAAAAGTACAGTAAACAAATTACGATCTATTTTCCGGGTGAGATCAATAACTTAAGCACATATGGAAGAGTACCACCTCTCTTGCGACACCGTGTAGGCCTATGCTGATACGTTGAGGGTGCTGTGGGTGCGATGGCTGTCGGCGGCGGGGAAGAAGACTTTAGACGGCGAACGGCCGGGTCGGGGGATATATCCTGTTGCCGTGGACGAGGCGATCGTAGGAGCGGCAACGGCAAGGTGGACGACGGCGCCGATGAAGCGAGAGGAGGCGATGAAAGGATCCTGGTCCAGCGCCGTGGATGAGAGACGTCCATCTCTTGCAGTGGACGATGGGGTAGGGGTAGCGGCTCCGGCAAGGTGGAGGATGGGGTGGCGGACGGAGGAGGCTGGCCGTAGTGCGGAGGTTGTCGTGCCGCCGACGGTGTATGAATGGGGAAATGGAGGGGAGGGGGATGTCAAACTTTGGGACGCGCTTCTCTGAAATGGGGGGAAGTTATGAACTTATCCCCCGTTTAAAATTTCGGACATCGCGTCGGTTGGGGATAGGACAGTAATCTCGCATCTCCCAAATATTTGCTGGTAATTATTTCAGGCAAGGAGAGGGTGTTTTGCCGCCCACGGTTGGCGCCCACGGTGTATGAACGGGGCTGACAGGTAGGGCCATTATGTCACATCTGGTGGAAGTTACACATCTGCCCCTATTTAAAATATTAGCCTACATCGATTTCGAGTGAGTAGAGGGTGTTTTTCCGCCCACGGTGTATGAACGGGGCTGACAGGTAGGGTGGTTGTGTCATGTCTGATGGAAGTTACACATCTGCCCCTATTTAAAATATAAGCCTACATCGATTTTGGACGAGGAGAGTTTGTTTTGCCGCCCACCGTGTATGAATGGGGAAATGGAGGGAGAGACACATATCTTTCGTACGAGCTTGAATCAAATGTGTTTTGCCGCCCACGTTTGGCGCCCACCGTGTCTGAATGGGCTCAGAGGCCGTCGTGTCACGTCTGATTGAAGTTACTAGTCTACCCCTATGGACAGCTGTGTAAATCCTGTCGATAAGGATGTCAAGTGTCAGGGGTAGACAGTAATTTCCATCTCGCAAACACTTGCTTCGAGCAGCCCACAAATTATAGTGGATGTTTAGCCGCTTCGTTCAAAACTTGGGAGAATTAGCATTCACGTTTGCCCTGGGACCTGGCAAACTAAATTCAAATCCAATTTGTATTCGATTACGAATATCCACAGATAATTATATGTTTTGTTATTTATTTCTTCAAAACCACAACAAAGATTTATTCCACCTTTATATATGATTATGATTTAGAAATGTCGTGATCTTCGAATTCAGTAGGTTGGATACAATCCGAGTCAAACAGTTATTTCATCCAATACAATATGCTCACACGACAAACAGTTCACCTTATGTCAATCATACAAGTTCTGAGGATTACCTCGCCTAAAAAATTCGGATCATTACAACACATGGACAACATAGGGGGTCTTGCAACATAATCCATACAGAGACATGACACAACATGCAAGTACAATAATCTAATGAAAATTTCAACTGGTATCTAAAGAAGAACTGGGATTATCTTGGGCTTCAGATAGCAGAAACAACAGGACCTCCTCCATCTTCAAATGCAACATTCTTACTTCCTCCAATTCTTGGGTTGCTTGCATAATGCGTGCCGCTAATTCCGTAATTTCCAGCCTCAAGATAAATATTACCTCATTCATGGAAGCCACACCATCTCTTTCTGCCTCTAGTAGAGCCTCAAGCACTATAATATCTGTGCTCAGACTGCTCTCCGACGGTGTTACCTCTGAACTGCTACCATCTGGTAACATGGATGGCGCACTGCTTCCACAAATAGATTCTGGGGTTGTACATTGTGTCCTAGTGTGAACGGCATCCTGAAAGGTTTCCGCTGGACATCAGTAAGAGATAGTTATCGTATGATCTAGGCAGTAAGCTTACATGGTAAACGAAGGACGAATTATTGCCAAGCATGGAAAACTATATTTAAATGGTTTGAAGCAGCATCAGCCGAAAAGAAATTAAAATGGTAAGATGAAACTAGTGGAAAATTAACGAAATCCGCCAGTCCCATCTAGTTAGTTTTTGCTACCTCCCTAGTTCATTTTCCTCAAAAAAACAAAAACTCTTTTGAACTATCATACCACTAGTGGACTTTAATCGGGATTAAACCGGACCCAGTTGACATCCCTAGTTGAAAGGGAGTGTACAACCGCTATATTTAAGTTGCCAAGGCATCTAAGCAGTTGAAATAATCTGAGAAAGCACTTAACAGCGTGGCCTCATATAAACTACGAAGACAGTCTTGTGATGAAGTTGAGAGGAAAAGTTAAGGACTCAAATGAAATAGGCATGCATTTCTTTACGATAGTATAGCAGGCACTGCTGACATATTGGCCAACTCAGGTATAGCGTAACAACAAATAAGCATTTGAATCAAGCAATACAGCAAAGCAGACAACTGAACTATTTGTAATTCGGTAGGATTACACGTTGAGGGCACAAGCCAAGAAAGCAGCCCACTCACATTACATTTCACATGTACTAAAACACACTGGCTTACCATATGTTGCTGTGAAGCCTAGCTGCTGTTGCAATGTTCTTTGAAGATATCGTCAGCATCCCGTGGTTGCAAATCTAGTTGTTGTAGTTTATTCTGCACCATCTATTTAGGTAAAATTAATTTTAATCGCATGCACTAGTCCGAATTGATCACCAATGGTTCATCTAAACTAATGAAAGAAGGGTGTGTGCATACACGACAATACTCCCTCCGATTCTTTTTACTTTGCGTATAACTTTTTCTCAGTTTTCTCGTATTAGTCTGCGCGTTGCCTATTCCTAGCGTTGGTTTCCTTTTGTGCCCCGCCCCATCTGCCTCTACCCTAATTAATTGGCAAATTAGTCCAGAAAAATTAAACCAGTGCCCTCCTTGGTATGCGGGTCAAGAGTTATGCGCAGAGTAAATAGAATCGAAGGGAGTATACCTGCTTCCCTCTATTTTTATGCTTGTTAGAGGTGCCAGCCCCAAAACAACAAATATTTTGCTTGATGGGGTTGGCAGCTCCATAATTAATAGAAGCATCAAATTAGTCATGCAACTTGGGAAGATCAATAACACACAAACAAGTAATGAACAGAGGCTCGGAGCAGTGATGTAATAGCTAATATCAGAAAATGTAGGGTAAAATGAACAAAAAGCAGCGGAACCACATGCTAGTTTGCTGATGTGTAATTAAGCATAGAGAACATTAAGCAGTCTGATGGAACCAACAGGTGGCATCAGAACAAAACTAAAGCATATTAACTATATGTGCACTGGTATGTAATTTAGCACATGTAACATGTTCACTGCCAGAAGTATGGCCCTACAGGTGCAAGCAGAATAACGCGTCTCATGAAAAAGTGAATGATGCCCTGAAGAAATTCAAAGGTGCGGTGCTTATGCTAGGAAAGTGAACGTAGGCGTTGGCTGTTGGATAATAGTACCTGATTCTCGGCGGCGTATGGGTATCATTGTCATACTTGATAGCTAAGGATCGTCGATGGTGCTCGTGTTGCGGTTGAGTTTGGGCCGGCTGTCGCCGTCGCTGAAGTGGCTCCAGTGCTACGGTTGCGGCGCCTGTCGACATACAAGAAAGCTCATCTATGGTAAGTGAACAGTTGCACGATAAAGAGAAAAACTGAAGGAGTACAAATTGAAATAACCTGATGAGGCTACGGCATCGGTAAAGCAGGGCCAGTGGAGTTAAATATGGCGTCCGTGGAGCGGGTCTGGTGCAGTGGACGAAGGCTTCGGCGGGCGCGTTGTACAGTGCTTTCGGTGAGGAGGATCTGTTGCGGCGGACGAGGGCTTGTATGAAGGGCCAGCGAAGGGGCGGACGAGGGAGTCAGTGAAGGGCCTACGCTGTGGTGGACGAGGGCATCGGTTAAGCAGATCCGGTGCGGTGGACCATGATGGCGGTCAAGGAGATCTGGAGCGGTGGACAAGCCAGTCGCTGAAGCGGCTCCGGTGAAGTGGTGAGTTGGCAGTTGGGGGTTCCAAGGTGCGGAAGGTAGATCCGGCGGGGTGTGAGGTCCACCGCTGCGGTGGAGGACTAGATTCGGCGGCTTGCCGTGGTTGGGGGGGTCGGGGAGGGGAAGGGAGGGGCTCTGGGGAAGAATGTTGATGTTGGGGGCAGAGGGGAAAACAATGGAGTTACCAAAGCAACCCTTTTTCGTTCATGTGGCAGGGGTAAAACAGGAATATCGCAGGGCTAAACTTTCGGGCGCGTGATATTTCGATGTGAGCGGGAAGTTTGAAAGCTTTTGGCGCCTAAAATTATAAGTATTCTGCTCTCATACGGCCGACTATGATATCATGGCCGACAATTTGTTTGTTTTGCACGCAAAAAAATGTGCAAGTTTTGAAAATCAATGTCTCCAACTCGAAACTTAGATTGTCCATTCAATTCAAATATGGATAATTGAGCTACTACAAGCAAATACCATCATACGGTCCAATTCAAATGAAATTCCAAATGTGTTTATCCTAAATATGATGACAAAAGCAAAATGTGTATGTGTATGAATAAAGTGGATGATTATATAGTTTGAACATGCCCGTATGTGTATATCTCTAGGTTTGATATATGAATTTGAAATCATGAAATCCCGGCTTAAAAAATGTACCTCCATTTAAATGAATTACAAAATCTACTGATGGAGTCGAATTCCAAAATTCCAATCTTAGGTTTGTAATTCTGGTACATCAAGGTATATCATGCATGTTCAAAAGTATCGTTATCTCATAGTACAAACTGTGAAACAAATTGATCAACCATGAGTGCACAATATCTCAATTACACTAAAGTCCCTCAAATATAGACACCTCACTCTTTATCTGAAGTCAACCCCCCCCCCACCACCACACACACACAGACACACACACAGAGAGAAGTCGTTCTCTCCCCCAAACACCAACACACGAGCACATTAACACCCCTCTCTCTTGTAAAGTCCGGACCCCAACATAGGTCTCTATCACTTTGTCTCTCGGGCATGCACACATCTCTTCCCTCACTCTCTAGGTCTCCCGCTATCTCTCTTACCTCAAGCACACGCACTATGTAGAGTGTATATTTCCCATACACACAAAACGTCGCCCCCAAACATCTATCTCCCTAGTTATGTGGTTCTTGCGCACTCACCTCACACACCACCCTCACTCCAAACAAGCACACTTTGTCTCCTTGTGCACCACTCTCCTCTTTCTATCTCTCCCACATGCGGACCCACACCAGCTCCTTCCCTGTATACATATATGTCGTGACTCTTTGCATAGCTCCCTAATGTATAATCGTTCTCGATTTCGCACATTGTTCTCTACACCATCTATTCTAGCTCTCTCATGAAGTCCCTATCACACACACGATGACTCGCTTCCCTTGCGTCTCCGTTCATAGGCCAATTTCAGACAACATCAACATTGTCTCCCTATCTATACGCCATTGATGGACACAAACGACCCCTCTCGCCCCCTCTCTTCCTCTCTCTCTCTCCGTCGCTAGCTCTCTCTCTTTCTCTCGCTCTCACACCCCTCTCCCACACACACACTCGATGTCTCTTCCAAATAGTGTGCTCCCCCCGCCCGCACCCGTGCTATCTCACTACTACACATGTCACACCATTCCCCCTTCCCTTATACTAGGTTTACATCATCAGTGGTCTCTCTACTCCACATACACTCTCTCCCTCTCACACACAAACACATGCACAAACACACACAGACATGCACAAACACCCATTTACCTAGATCCTCATCTCTCCTCATGTCTACATGTGTATCTCACACACTCACTCTCTAATTATGTATATGTGTCTCCACGTTACACAACATAAAGCCCCATGTACATGTCTCTCTCTATCCTCCACACACATAGACACAAAGAATCTTTTATCATTGCCTTAGTCTCTAACATATCACACTCTCTCTCTCTCTCTCGCAAACACGCTCAACAAGGGTTTCCCCGTGAATAACTTATCGTCTATTCATGAATAGTCGTGGCAGTACGGCGAACACAAGACGTGAAAAAGAATAAGTCTACACGTGCTTAGACCACCTAGTATGACTACTAGGACTAGAGCAAGCCAAAAAGCGCGCCGCCGTCACCCCCTCCTTGTCGGCGACGGGAAAATCTTCGTTTTACACAGTCGAGAAGTCATTGTGCTAAGGCCCCACATGCCGAGGCGTTGAATAGAATGTAGATGCTAGTTAACGGAAGCAAGTATCGATAATACGTTTGTATCTCCATACTTATATTTCTTCTCTTATAAAAACCGAGTTGGTGATGATGGTACGTGTGCTATCTTGCAATATAGACCGTCCGATCTATATCTGACTGTTAGGACCCCGATTCCAAGTCACATCGATCTAGCCGGTAACACCTCATATCACTTTGCGGCCTCACGCACGGTATTCCCACGGGTGTCGCCTTACCATGGTCCGGGACCGTTTGCGCCTTTTGGCTCACGTATATGATAGTGTCGCTAGCATCCATATGATAGAGAACCTGGGCCGACATGGCTAGTCGTGAACCCAAAGCGGCACTAACCTATGGGAACAGGCATACATGAATCACATCGAGCGTGTCGGTCAGCAGCGTGTGAATCCGGGCTGTAGCGCTAGGCTAACAGGACTCTGGGAACCCAGGCTGTAACAGGCTAGGCAGGACTTCGGATGTCACCGCGTGACATTTCCCCGAAGGGACAGACACAGGAACGAAGTGAAACACATGCCGTCCAGTCAAGTGTCCTGAGCAGTAGTGCTGGGCTAACAGGACTCCGGTGAACCGGGCTGTAGCGGACTACTATGGCTCATGGAAGCACTAGACTACATTTCCCCATAAGAGAGACTGCCAAGGATATACAACTAGATTGTCGGATCCCACACATACCAAGCATTTCAATCATACACACAATATGCTCGATATGTGTAAATACAACATGGCATCACAACATAACTCTACGACTCAAAGTATTTATTCATTAGGCTCCGAGGAGCGAGGTATTACAAACATGGGTCTCATGACCCAACAATCATAGCATACAAATCAAAGCACATGCGGAAGCTTAACATGTCTGAGTACAGACATCTACAAATGGAAAAGGCTGAGAAGCCTGACTATCTACCAGATCCTGCCGAGGGCACAAGATCGTAGCTGAGGTATCAAGCTAAACGTCGAAGTCCACGCGAAACTACTAGTGAGACTGAAGTCTCTTTGCAAAACATAAATTAAGCAAACGTGAGTACAAATGTACCCAGAAAGACTTCCATCAGAACTATCTACATATGCATCAGTATCAATAAAGGGGGTGATGGAGTTTATCTGCAGCAAGCCAGCTTTGACTCAGTGGCTAACCTGAACTACGACTGCAAGCAACTCTTTTGAGGTGGCGCACACGAGTCCACATATTCACCATTCAATACACCACTATGGATCCACTTCCGTCTCCCTACGAGAAGGCCATCCATAGCACTCACACTTATCTTGCGAGTTTTAGAGTATCCACTTTCACTTGTCTATGAACTGTTATAGGCAACCCAGAAGTCCATTACCGCGGACACGGCTATTCGAATAGATGATGTTAACCCTACAGGGGTGTACTTCTTCACACACGCTCTCACAACTTACCGTCGTTTACACGACATGTACTCGGCAACCTTCAAGCAGAAGCCCAACGAGGGTGTCGGCCACGGCCTACCTAAACACTCAAGTCTCTAGTCCAGGTTTATCGCCTATCCAGGTTCCATCCGCAGGGAGTCCGGCTGAGGTTTCCACATACGGCCCCGGACGATGTGTACAGGGTTCCGAGACACCAAACGGGCGCCCGGCATGCCCGACCACGGTGTATCTACCGCAACATAGCCCACCCCTGGGGTCAGCGCTACGCACGGCCGCCAACACATAACCTACAAACACCAGAAACTAGTTGCAACTCCTGGACAGAGTACTAGGGTGATTAAGAAGCCGAGAGGGTCCATTGGTTTCGGGCCCAATGCGTGGTGGTAACTGTTTCATGGATCACAAACACAGAACTCAGTTCCTGAGTACGGCTTTAATGAGACAACCCACCATGTACTCCTACATGGCCTCTCACCGCTACCTTTAGCAAATCGTGTTCACACACTTAGCTCTCAACATAGGACATGTTTACACACCTCCGATTCATCCCCGATGAATCAGACCTGACTCAACTCTAAGCAGTAGCAGGCATGACAAACAAACATGAATGAGTAGGCACATCAGGGCTCAAACAACTCCTACTCATGCTAGTGGGTTTCATCTATCTACTGTGGCAATGACAGGTCATGCAGAGGAAAGGGGTTCAACTACCGCAGCATGTAATAGTTGAATCGTTGTTGTCCTAATGCAGTAAAAGAGAGCAGGAGCGAGAGGGTGGGATTGTATCAGAATGAGCAAGGGGGTTTTGCTTGCCTGGCACTTCTGAAGATAACATTGAGTCTTCATCAGTGTCAATGATCACAGCGTCAGAGCAGCGTCTAGCGAGAGGGGACAATTACCGGCAAACAAGGAAGAACATAATCAATGCGATGCAATAATATGATGCATGATCATGACATGGCAATATGCTGTTGATTGAGCTAATGCAACTAGCAACAAGTTAAATGGAGTTGGTTTGAACACTAGGTTCAAAATCAAATTCAAACTATGAATTCAAATAGTGCATTATCATGTTTTGGACTAAACAGTGAGGTTAAGTTGTTCAAACATGCATGAAAATGCCATAATCAGATTCCTTGGATTTTTCTGATAATTTTTCATATATAGTTTATTTCATTTGGAGTTACGGTTGATTTTCTATGATTTTTAGAAGTTTTGGGCATTCTCTGGAATTTCCTATATAAGAATAAATCCAGAAATTGTGTTACTGCGTCAGCATGACGTCACTATGATGTCAGCGGTCAACGGGTGCTGTCCAGGTCAAACTGACCCCTGGGACCCGTAGGTCAGTGACTCAGCTAATTGACTGAGTTAATTAGCCCTAAGCTAACACTAACTAAAATGTCAGCAGGGCTGGGCCCACATGTCAACGAGTCAGCGGGTTAACTAAGTTAATTAACACTAATTAAACTAACAGTAATTAAACAGAGGCCTGGGCCCACACGTCAGGACCCAGGGGAGGTCAAACCGGGGTATACCCGGGCCAGTGGGGTCAACCCTGCCGGTCAAAGCGGTCAACCCGCCGGCGTTTAGCCGCCGGCGAGGGCCGAGACAGCGGTGCGGCTCGGGAATCGCCCACAGGCGACCATTTGGGCGGCGGAGAGGCTCTACGTGATGAGGAGACTCGTCCGCGTCCAGTGGTAGTGGTGTTTGGGCTCGGGGTGGTCCGAAACGACAGCGATGTCGAGCTTTGCGGCGGCCGGAGTTCGGAGTTCGGCCAACGGCGGGTTAGGCGATGCAGGGAACGGCAGGAGCCGCGGGTGGTCGCGGTCAACTCCTGGGAACGTGCTGAGCATGGTGGCGCGCTTGGTTGCGAGCTTGCGCGGGTGTGGCCACTGCTACGCCATGGCCGGCGGCGAGATGCTCTCGGGCTCGAAGAGGGCGGCGACTACACGGCGCAAACGAGCAGGGGGAAAGTGGGGATCGAAGGAGAAGCTCACGAGGAGTGCAGCGGTGGTCTTGGGGAGCTCGGGGAAGCAACGGAGCGGGCGCACGGTCGCCGGCGATCTCGGCGGACCGAGGTTGAAGAAGACGGCGATGGCGGTGCTGTGGTGCGTCCCGGCTTGCTTGACTTGGCGGAGAGGTCGGGGACGATGTGGCGGAGCGCCTGGACTGGTCGGGGAAGCGAGGGGGAGGCGGTGGTCACGGCAACGACGAGCGGCGGCGATGGCTCCGCTCGGCTTTGGGAGAGAGAGCGAGAGAGAGCGAGGCAGGGAGAGAGCGAGAGCGTCAAGGGGGTCCAGGGTGGTAGCGTGGCGTCGCAGAGGAAGTCCAGGGTGACGAGGGGGCAGCCAGGCAGGCAGCTGCCGGCGTGGCACGCCGCGGCGCCGTGGCTGTCTTCTCCTCTGCCTTCTAGCAGGAGGAAGAAGACGCCCCTGCCCTCGGTTGCCGGCCAGGTGGTTGGGCTGCCAGGTGGGTAGGCCTAGCACAGGGGAGGCCCAGGTTTGTTTCCTTCTCTCTCTCTCTTTTATTTAGTTTCTGTTTTCTATTTTTCTGTAATTATTTTGACTTAATTAAAATGCTAAGGCATTTTCTAAAACCCTGAAAATAATTGTGGGCTCTGTATGGAATATTTCCAACAACCCTCACTTAAGTTCAGAATTATTTGGACATTTAAGATATTATATAGCATTTAATTGTCCAAATTCAAATACGTATGAATTAACTCCAAAATCCAGAAATGTCCTAGAAATGTGTGCATCATTTTTGGAAGAAGTTTTCACCCATTCCATAATTGATGAACTTTTCTAAAAGCCATTTTGGGTAGATGGAAAAGATTTAATTTGACCCTAGTTGTATTTCACTTGCTGCTAGGGTTTATCAGTCCCCATTTCAAAATTAATAGAATTTAGGCACGATGCATGGAGGCTAATGCAAAGGCAGGCAAGGCCTGAACTGGGGCTGTGACACTGACGGATGTAAATTAAACTAAAAGATACCCGCACCCCTCTCCACATTTGCAGACAAGGCCTTCCCTGGTTCATCCTTATCTCCAAAAAACCTCATTGTTGAGCAATTAATAAAGGAAGCATCTGGAACAAACTGGCCTAGTGGCCGCTGCCGGCGTCGTCAACCCCCATGCCTCCGCTCAGTTCGAGCACCAACCACCCCCACACCCCACTCCTCTTCACCTTATCTCATATTTCTCGAGATATCATTAGTTTTTACACATGGGATTACTCCCGCAAGGGTCAATCACAATAAGTGTTTTGTAAAAAAATGCATCTTGATGTTCCGTGCAATGCACGGATCTTGCTAGTACTCCTACACAAGACTAAGTTGGTGATGCTGGTGTGTCTGCCATCCGTCGTTTCTGACCATTAGATCTACATCTAACAATTGTGAGGTAAGTTGTTGCCTTTTCTCACCAACATCCCACTTGTCTACCAATTTGCAGAAAAACCCATAATTAGTATCTTAAAACCAACCACATCCCTCCATGACCTCACCAAAATAGCCCAAGGAATATATTCTAATTGAAACATAATATATCTCTAGTGACATATGTATATCAAAATTAGAGTGTTTTGTACCAAGTTTGTGAATAAGTATTATTCTAATTATGATTCGTTGCAACGGACATGAACATAGCTAGTATTTCCAACCATGCATTTCTTTTCCTAGTATTCCATAGTTTCGAGTTTTCCATCAAGATATTAGTCACTCATGGTTGATATTTACTTTCAATCATGTACACATATGCACTATGTAACTAGCCTTGCTTATTGGCTTCCAAAGCTTAACTTTCACTCCTACTTACAATATGTAGAGTATTTAACAAAAAACTACCACTTTCAACCAGCCCTAGGAGGAATCTATTGTACAAAAAATAGCAAAAACATACCCAAAATTTCTTAATCCACGCCAAAAACTACCTAGTACTCCTACCGATTAGGTTCGTTTAAACCCATTTATGACAGGGTTGGCCCACATGTCCGTGCTGACGAGGCAGCTTAAACCAACACATTTTGTTTGACCATTGACAAGAGGGACCCACATCTGACCTTCTATCCTATGATTCCCCCTCAAATCATTATTTTTCCTGAACATTACTTCAAACAGTACTGATGCGTGTTCGTCGGTGGCGCCGGTGATGAGCGAGTTGGCCACCGCTCCGCCGGATGGGCCGGACGCCGCGCTGGCCTCCGCACGGGTTGGCAGGCTGGCCCGAGCGTGACTCACGAGCGAGCAAGCCGCCATGCTGGCCTTCGCTCGAGCCAGATGGTTGGCCTTAGTGCGGCGCACACGAGCAAGCCGCCGTGCTGCCTTGCCAATCTAGCTAGCAAACCTTGCAGACAAGAAGCTGGACAGAGCTATCTTGGCTAGCTAGCGGCCGCGAGCGCCGGATGGAGCTGGCATCCGGGCTGCCGCAACATGGGCTCCGCACCGCCGGCGGTTTTGACCTCGCCTTCTGCCGGCGGTGGTAGCTGCATCCCATGGCCGAGGATGACTAGGTGGACGGGCCAGAGGTAGGAGGTCACTCGAGGATTTTTGTTGGTAAGAGCATGTACAATGGTTGATAAGGTAGTCTTATCTTAAGTCTCCCACGTATGCAAGTGGTAGTATTTTCTTGGCATTTTAGTGGTTTCTTGCATTATTAGAGCAAGTACAATAGAGCTGAGTCAGCGGGCTATAAGAAATAAACTACTACTACATGTTGGCTATAAGATGGGCTGTAGATGACATGGCACTGGCTTATAGCCAGCAGCTAGCTATACTATTAACCATGCTCTTAGGGGTTTCTTGTAAGGAACAATGTACGTACTACTAGCGACAAAAGGCGAGTCTAGGTTGCGTTGTACTCCAACGAGTACTACTAGTGGTCGCGGGAGTGTATACCTTGTTTTGTGGGTTTGATCCCAGCCGAATGCACGGCGGCCTTTTTAAAAAAAATAGTACTACTACACTTCGCTGCGAGCCAATATTTTACATGGGTAGTTTGAGTTTTGAAGTCAAACGGACGTGCGGCACCACAATCTGGGTGCACTGGACAGCCTAGCCACGTGAACGGGTTTTCCTTCCCAGCATCCCGTGGCTCGCGTGCTCGCCCTAGCCGCACCTCGCTTGCAGCTTCCAGCTAGTAGCATATTTAAACTAGCGCCTCCCAATTAAGCCCGAGGAGCCAGAAAAGCCTGGCGGGGCATTGGGAACTGTGCAATATGGCTCTGTACGTAAAGTGCTCTACTACTACTCTGTAGCTTGTGGCATTGCATGCATGGACTTCACTCCATTATCGGCTCTACTATAAAAGAAATTCCTCTTGCCATGTTTTTTTTGAAACGGAGGCAAAAGCTTTGCTTCATCTCAGTCATAAAGAAGGAACTACTAACAAAGTTCGATGAGATCCATTACACCTCCACAAATGGAAGCGAAAAGCCTAGTCTCGCTGTATCAAATAACTCAAATGTTCTGCCCCCGCAGGAACCGTCGCTGATAAACAGGCTGCTAGTGTGTGTGTGAGAGGAGCAGCTGAGTAGGCCAGCTACGTGAGAGGAGCGGCTGAATAGAGCACCGAGAGTACCCACTAGGCCACTACGCAGGTGTACTTCCCCTGCATTGATAGTACAATGATGGTTCTAGAGAACAGTAGTACCCTCCACTTCCAACTGTAGCTCCTTGGCCCTGACATTCAAGAGTTCAAAACTGGTGCACTATACTAGACTAGACTAGAAGTACAGTACATGGCACTACTAGTTGAGAAAAGTAGTACTAGTACGGCTACAGTACGAGTACGTACTCCTCCGTCACATAATGTAAGACGTTTTTTGACACTAGTTGGCGTGTACAAAAAATGGCAAAAACATACCCAAGATTTCTTAATCCACGCCAAAAACTACTACCTAGTGCCAAAAATTTCTTACTAGTGCTATTATTTACAGTATAATGCAATCCCATAACGTTCCATAATCCCTTTCTTTCAAAAAAAATCTCTTCTGGAGAGAAGATTTCTATCTCCACGTGAACTTCTCATAGGCCAGCGCCACCGCATGCAGTCATGTGAGAGAGAGGGAGACATCCATGTAGCATGCAGAGAGAGGAGAACGCGGGCGGACAGCCAATGGGCTGCATGGGGCATTTATAGCTGCTAACTCCTCCCATCCATGCGCCAGGGGTATTTCTGTCCAGAAAGCATGCAGCGAGCCCCTCCCTTGGTATCCGGGTCAACTCTTATGCGCATAGTAAAAAGAATCGGAGGGAGTACTAGTAGTAAATAATAGCCTCACCCCTTCACTGAGGAACGATCTACAGTTGGAAGGGATGAGGCCCTGCGGTTACTACGCTCTTATCTCCTCCTCGCCAGTTCCCCTCCCCCAAAGAGAAGGCAGTTCGTCACTGCTCCCATGGATTCGCCAAGCGGTTCTCCTCCTCGTTGGGGCTGGGAGACCTTGGACGACGATCCTGTGGGAGAAATCGCACGCCGCTCCGACGTCCTCACCGCCGCAAGACTCAGTGCTTCCTGCACCAACTTTTTCAAGACGCTGCTTAAACAGGCCATGCTTGTTGGTCTTCCATGCATCCTCGAGGAGAAGGTTCTTCTATGGGAAAATCCTTCGAACAGTCCACCGCTCCCTGGCCATGGTTGCACGTTGACTCCGCAAGAGTTGCCGACGTTGAGAGGTAGTTGGATTTTGTCCGATGAGCAGGTCGGTAATGGAGTTTGATCATGTAGTACTTAGTTATTCCATTTCCATCCCGTAATTTCTCCGCTGCCCACTGTCTTATATATAGGTCCTGGTCGGTGCCAACGAAGATTGGCTTGCATACCTCCGGCCGGATACCCCCATCATTTTGCACAACATCCACAACAATGCGGCCGTTCTGGTAGACCCCTTCTCCACCATTGGGATCAGCCTTCCGGACTGGCTGGGCAAGAATAAGTATGATGATGCCTACATGAGATTGAAGAAGATAGGAATTGCAGACCCGCCGACAAAGCGACACGGCTACAACAATTACTATCTCATCGCGGTGTTCGACATAAGGATTGCCATCAATGCAGGAGGCAGTAACGGTAGAGGCTGACGCATGTTCGCGGCGGCAGATTTGTACCCCTACACGTTCGAAGACGCCGTGCGCCATCTAGGCCGCATCTTCGCGGTGACAAGCCAGGGGACTTGTTTCATCTGGTTGACATCCTACGGTATGGGAGATTACAAACGGAATGCACAAACCATCATTTGCATCCCTAACAGTACTCCATTATTTTGCAGGGACCAGTCATCCCCCGATCAAAATAAGATCGCCGATCCTGGATGTGCATTTGCATCCGTGATTCGGTCTAACCTGGAACCTTGTAGCTGACTTTGGCATATTGGGATCAAGTATCTTAGCAGTCGTTACCCATGGTACCACTGATGTGCAACATGGTCACATAATCTACCACGATCGGGCCGTCACCATCTACCCAGGTATTCCATTTTTTAACCCTCTCGCCTTCTCTTTCATTGTTGTACTAGTAGTATACTTTGTAGTACTAGTAGGAGTACTTTTTACCTTGGAGGACGCGTATAGCTAGCTAGGCCCTTGAAGACTTGAACCCACTAGCTGCCACCATTTTTGTTTTTCCATGTCTTACTATCTCATCCATGTAGCCAAGAGTGGCTATATATAATAAGCCGGTTATTTTACTTCCTCTATACCGGAGTAGTACTATTTGCTGCACAGTATGACTGACCGCCACATTTGAGCACAACATTATTATGCATGGACCTTGACTATGTACGTCACCATGTGTCCAGATCTGGGATGCCGCGTGTACCAGATGAACAACGCCGAGTTCGACCCTCGTGATGCTACGTGGGTGCCGAGGAACACTCTTGGAGAGTACTCGCTTTTCATCGGGGATAGCTACCCCATTGTGAAGCGGATGCCACCTTCCGTGCACAACACGGAAGGCATGCCGCTCATGAAGCATGGTTGTGTCTTCAGTGCGCACCTCCGGATGAACGACATGCTGGGACACGCTATCCCTGATTTATGCCGCTTCAGCTTGGATGAGTCTCCATCGTGTGGAACCGGACTAGAAAGCTGCGACAATGATTCCCGTTGCCCACCGCTATGGATCGTGCCATCCATGAAGAACACCTAGGACTGGAACCTGGAGAAGGACATGTAGCCCATCTATAACGTGTAAGTGGAGTACGGTAATTGTGAACGGTAGCGCTGTGAATATATATGTAGACTAGTCGTGCACAAATTTATCACATGAGTTGGAGATGAACTTGTGTGGCATACTGGCATTTGTCCTTTAGAATTTATTACTAGTAAATGTGTTATGTGTACGTGCAACTTGTGTGGTTGTTGCACGGGCTCCAACACGCTCTTTGAGAAAAAAAAAGGTGGCACAACTTTGGATATACGTGACGTGGCGGCATCATACAGTAGCATCGTTCGCTATAGTTGTACTAGTACACTCCTACTAGGACGACAACTCCTATAAAACCTTGCGCTTGGCTCTTTGCCTCTTCGGGAGGTTCAACAATTCGTACTCGTGTGAACCTTGCACTTGGCTCTTCGCCTCTTCGGAAGGTCCAACAATGATGATACTACAATACAATATGCTTCTGGCAATCTGACACCAATTGAACTGTTGCACGTCCACCGTGAGGGCGAGGGCGAGGGAGAGGAGAGGGAGAGGGAGAGGGTGCTGTAATCAAAACCCTCTCCTCGTCCTTCGAACCACCGCGTGCGTGGGCGAGGGAGAGGCGTAGTAAGCAAGCTTCTCCTATTTTGGTGAGTTGACGGGACACATCAAAGCAGTACTAGTAGTCCATACTGCGTCCTTTCCGATTAATATGTCTTAATTTGAAACGAGAAAAATATACTGGCGGTCAACGTATGTAACAATACGCTCTTTACGGTCACTATATATAGTTTTGCGGCGATTATGCGATCACTAGCTCATCGTAGAGCACCGTATTGCACCCTACTGATCGTCTACATAGTCGATGTGGCACTTTGTTGACTGGTTAAATTGTCACCTGGTTTCTGGGTCCCACGTGTCAGTTGGCAGAGCAAAGAAATTAGTTAAACAAAACTTTACGCAGGCGCGACACGAGTCCAACCCTTGCGCGTGAACCGCCCTGGCTGTGTATGTGAGTGCATGCACGTGTCCTCCCTCGGTCTTCCAACAAAGAGTGTACTACATGATGTACATCTACACTTCCAATGCATTTAGCCTTTAATCTAAATCGATATTGATTGACTAATGCACCAACTTGTGCTATAGGTATAGGCTACATGTCTATCCTTAATTACAGCATGCAACGGCCTTCATTTAATCTTCTTATCTCAATGGTCGCATGCACACATAAGTCTGCTACTTTTTGGCGTTAATTATGCCCTGGTCAATGTGTAAATCTCTAAATGTACAGTCTTTCACGGATGTAGGGAGTAGGTTGAGCACTTGAGTGTGAGCGTGTGTGTTGCGTCATGTGTTGTGTGTCGCATGGGTGCATGAGTGTTGCGTGCGTCCATGTGTACGTGTGAGTGTTGCATGTTGCATGCATGCATGCATGGGGCTTACTCCCTCCGATTGACATGTTCATATCTCAAGCTTCCTCTGTTCCCTCCATATGGTGATACTCCCTCTGTTCCCAAATAGTATGGAGTAAAAGCCTCCCTCTGTTCCCAAATACGGAGTATTTGTCTTTCTACAGATTTCAACAAGTGACTAGGTACGGAGCAAAATGAGTGAAGTGAGCGTAGAGGCATAGGGATACTGTAGAAAGGAAGTCCTCGCGATCCATTTATTCCCCATCTCGGTCAGAGAGAACTATTCAACTAGTCTCTTCTTCTTCCTCCTCTCTTCTTCTTCCTCCTCTCTTCCCCATCATCGGCCGCACACCATTTACCCCCGCTCATTGCTCGCCCGCCCGCGCCATCTTCCTTGGTAGCTCGCGCGTACCATATCCCCCCGCTCACTGCTCGGCCACACGAGGAGAAGCTTCTTGCTCGCCCGCCCGAATCCACTTCCCCACTGGCTCGCAGGCACCGAAAACCCCAATGGCAGAACCGACTAACACGCAGAGCCGCGATTGGAATTCCCTCCCCGATGTTCTCTTGGAGCAGATCTGTAGTCGTATGGACCTACTCAGCACCATCCGTCTGGCCACATGCTCGGTGTCTTTGTACCGTCTACTCGTCTGCAACCGGCTGACTCTTTTCAAGACACCCTGCTTGCTGATGCCCGATCCTCGCAGGTGGCCCAGACACCGACTTGACGATCCTACGGAGGTTGCCGTGGTGCCCCTCGACATGCTACCACTACCCGTCCACCTGTCCTTCATGCGCGGCCACTACTAGGTGGGCATGAAGGCCAACTGGATCGTCCTCATCCACCACACCGGTAGTCCGTGGCGTCTCATGGATATCTACACCCAGCGAGAGATCACCCTTCCATCGTTGGATACCGCCGCCATCGAGCCTCGCGGCCCGCCGGACACTCCTGCCTACTACGCACGAGACACGTCAAGCTTTTGGCTCGACCTCTGTTTGCAGAAAGTTGTAATCTGCGAAGTGCCCACGCCATTAGAATACTACATGGATTACAAGCTCATTGCCTTGTTCAACAAGGGATTAGTCTATCTGGAATCCGGTCGCCATACATGGTTATGGCTCATCATCAATCCTGTTGAGGAAACATTTATGTCTGATGCTATAGTGCATGATGGCATCGTTTACGCGGTCGACGCACAGATTGGCTACCTATATTGGTGGAATCTATCATCGTGTAATTGTTCTATCTCATCTCATCTTTACCTTATGAATACGACTGCATGTTCATTTGTTACAAATTTAGAATGCATAGCATGTCTATAACCACATCATTGCTATATGTTCCTCTCATTTCCTAGTTTTTTATGACCACACATGTTATTGTTAGAGTTGATATGAGAACAATTGGCATCTAATGATTGTTAGAATACATATTATGAGCATAACATCATGATTGCTATATGTTACTCTCGTTTACAAGATTTTTATAACAACGCATGTTATTGCTTAGAGTTGATATGAGAACAGTAGTAGTAAGTGCTATGGTAGAATATGAGTAGGCGCTGTCATAGTTGTTTTCCTCTCATTGTTACATGATGTTTGAACCTTGACATATTGCTAGAATATGAAAGCCATTGGCTTATTTTTTTAACTTGGGGTATGATTATGACCACGACATTGCAATTCTCTGTCTATGATATGTGTCACTGTTATAATAATCTTAATTCCACACATACTTTGAACATGATTGTTTATTTTTGTCGTTTTGGTCTCCAATTTGAATTGTTGCAGCAGACGCAAATGCGCTGGCCTTCATGATTCCAGGACCTGGAATCATACCAGCCGATGGGTGGTGGTTTATCGCTCGTTCAGCTGACGGCGGTCATTTGATGCTCATTCGCACGTACCAAATTGACCAAACCATTACATCAAACCACATGCAGCACAATGCATGGGGCGTTCGTGACATTGATGGCTATGGCTGCTTCGTGTTCGAGAAAGATCCCAACTCCGTTGTGCCAGGCGTATTCAACTGGAGGCGGGTTTACAGCCTCGGCAACCACTCCTTGTTCCTCGGGCTCAATTATCCGATCATCCAACCAATCATCAATCATATCACCGGTGATGATTACTGTGCTATGCAAATTCCATTCGCGAGGGGGGGCTGTGTTTACACATCATACCATGGGTTTCATGAATCACCATATCCAGAGATTCGTCGACACAGCTTGTTGCCAGATAATCTTCAGTGTGTGAAAGGCATCAAGCTTCCATGCGATGGATGGCTTTTGCAAACCCGACATGCAGCGATATGGTTCATGCCAGCAACAAATATGCACAACTTGATTCGTGTTGATATCTAGACTGAGCCATGTATTCTGCTGCTGTAGCACGACCCTCTTTTGTTGGATATTATGTACTATTGTTAGTTTGAAGCACTCCTATGGTTTGAAGGATAGATACCTTCCTGGGATCAAGTGCATCCTAACTCACCTGCGTAGGATGTACTGATAATGATGATGGAGATGCTGTGTAGAAGCCATATATATATATCAGTTAGGCTTCAAGTGCGTACTTGTTAGTTAAACCTATGTATAAATTGTGACACTAAATACGACTAGTAAGTAGTACAGTAGCAGTACTAGTATATGTCGGTCAAATTATTCATCATGTCCACACATTGAATTGACGTGACAACACGCTGCGCGTGAGGTGACACAAAAATCCCGGCGGCGTGTTCGGGTATTCTGGACTTCAGATTTGGAGTACCACTTATCTATCGAAATCTTTCATCATTCACTTAAAACAGTCGATTGATCATACATTGAGTACCATATAACTGGAATTACCGATGCAAGTCGAAGAAGGATTGGCCCGTGCTACCGGCTGGCATCAAGTACGATCCCATGGATCAGGAGCTGATCGAGCACCTTGAGGCCAAAGTGAGTGCTGACAGCGCGAGATTTCAGTCTCTCATCGATTTGTTCATACCAACCATCGACAGCGAGCACGGCATATGTTACACCCAACCTAAGAAACTTCCAGGTAAGACACTGATCGGCCTCTACTTGCAGAAACATATTCCTTTGTTTATATCTCTATTTTTCTTTTTAGACACAGACCTGGTGAAGCAATTACAATTTGACAGTTAATAAAAAGTGAAACAAGTGACTGCAACATGCCAAAGATGTTATGAAAATGCCAACTAGGTACACTAAAACCTGTATTCCACAATACTGCAGGTATCACACTGAGTGGCCTAAGGAAGCATTTCTTCCAGCGCAATTCCGGGGCGTTCAAAAGGGGCGCGTGGACGCGTCGCAAGATACAGTGGGAGTGCGGCATGCACGCGATGTGGCATAAGACCGGCAATACCTTGCCGGTGATGGTCAACGGCCAGCAGACGGGCAGCAAAAAAGGTTCTGGTGCTGCACACCAACAAGAACTTCGACCAGCAGAGGACCAACTGGGTGATGCACCAGTACCACCTCAGGGACCTGGAGCAAGAGAAGGAGCGGGAGCTGGTCCTCTGCAAGATTTTCTACCAGACGAACACTAGGGCCAGGAGTAAAAAGATTATAAGTTAGTTTGGTATTGGTAGTTGTACTACCTTGTTGTCTGCAAGTTGGTATTGTTGTTAACGATCTTTTGGTACGAACTTGCATTTGCTTCCAACCATCATGCTGAGGGTCGATGTGGATATAAAGCTGAATCATTTGTTTCGAAACGAATTTTCAGGCACCTGATTTTTATTTGATGGGTAGCATAAGCACCCGCCGTTCAAATTTCTAGTTCTCCAATTTTTTTGAAACAAGTGCATGCACTTATTATCACGATAAAAAACAATATCCGTGTTGCATCCCAGTTATCAGTCTGTACTTGCAGAATTCTCTCGTTTATTGAGCACGCATATTTTTTTCAGGTCGAGCAAGTTTCAACTGGGCTATAGATTACCCAGGGTTGTTTTGTTTTTAACAGGCCCAGCCCATGACGACAACGGGGCACAAAGATCCAGCAGGTATCTACTGGCCTCTGGCCCGCCAGCGTTAGTTATATTTTGTCCTACAACATCCGTCGGCAGTTTTTTTTACTGAATCAAACACACATCCCAGTTCTATTTTCCTCTTGAAACGCATGTCCTACATCCGTTTTCTAATCTCTACCTATAGTTTTACTAGTTCATATACACATATCATTATATTGAAAGCACATAAAATTCCCTTTTCATATTTACATCCTTATTTTTGTTGTTTTTTCCCACCCAGCGCTGATTTTTTTACCACTGGTTTTCCCTTAAACCAACTAAATTGTCCCACGTCTTATTTGCTTACAAAAACAAAACGATTTTTTTGGAAAATCAATAAGTTCTTAAAAAATGTTTATCATTTCGGGATTACAACAGTACAGACTCCACCGAAATATGCAAAATAAGGTTGGACTTTTTGACAGTGGTCCTGGGCAGAAAATGGGCTGTAATAAATTACTTAAGAATTAGCAAATGGGCTGCAAATTATAAAAAATAGCAAATGGGCTTTATGTTGTCTACCACAGATTTGGAGGCTGACTTGTGGGCCTACTAAGTTCATGCGTACACAAGGTTTTTCAAAAAAGAAACTTAGTCAACAATCGACTCTACCAGCGTCAGACCGTTCGATGTCAATCTAACGGCAATCGTGCTTCTTCAGTCTCTGATCTTCCTGCCCCAGCCGCTCAAACCAGGGCCATCAGAACCGCCTGCTCCAGCCTCCCGTGGCGGGCAGTGCTACCGGGAAGGCCTCACGGCCCCATCATACTCGCATCCCTGGCCTGTCTATCCCTCTACTCACCCGCACCTCCTGTTATTTTCCGGCGACAGCAGCCGAACCAGTCAACCCTCGTACTCTCCACTGCGTGGGCAGCCACTGACATGTCTTCCCCGGCTCCGTGTCATTCCCTTCGTAGGCCTCGCCCTCGTCCACTGCCATGGCGCTCTCGGCACGGCGTGGTCAACGATGCCCATCCAACAGCCGTAGTGCTTCTTCAACCTCTGGTCTTCTTGCCCCAGCCGCCCAAAGCAGCGCCGGTCGTGCCGCATGCTCCTGCCTCCCGTGGCCGGTTGTGCTGCCGCGGAGGCCTCACCATCCCCATACTACTCCCACCGCTGGCCAGGCCATCCCTCCACTCACCCACTCCCCCTGTTATTCTGCGGCGACGGCAGCCTCACACCACGGCCTAACCAGTGAACCCTCGTACTCCTCTCCGCGTGGGCATCCATTGCCGCGTCTTCCCCGCTCCGCGTCGTCCCCTTCCTAGGCCTCGCCGTCGTCCACCGCCGTGGTGCTCTCGGCGCGGCGTGGTCAATGTGGTCAACCACCGACTTCCATCGGAAGAGTACTGTACGTGGAGAGGCTGACAGCTGTGTCCACGGCAGCCGCAAGGAATACGTGCAAAATAATTATTCCTCCACCTGACAGCAGGGACCCACCGGACGGGCCACCAGTATTTCGCGGAAAAAATGTTTCCCCCCTGACTGCTGGGACCACCGGACGGGCCACCGTATTTCGTGAAAAAAAACGTTTGCCCCTGACTGCTGGGACCCACCGGACGGACCACCGTATTTCACGAAAAAAATGTTCCCCCCGCTGTCAGCTCGGACCCACCGGAAGTGCCTCCTTATTACACACAGAAAAATGAATACTCCCCCTGCTAGCTGGGACCCACCATGATGGGAGGCTGACTTGTGGGCCTACTAAGTTGACGAGGATGGAGGGCTTTGTCAACTTAGTCAATATGAACGATTCTAGCTCTAGTGACCGTACGATGTCCATCCAACGGCCGTAGTGCTTCTTCAACCTCTGGTCTTCTTGCTCCAGCCGCCCAAAGTTGCGCCGCTCGTGCTGCATGCTCCTGCCTCTCGTGGCCGGCTGTGATGCCGCGGAGGCCTCACCGCCCCCTACTACTCCCACCGTTGGCCCATGATATCCCTCTACTCACCCACACCCCCTGTTATTCTGCAGCGACGGCAGCCTCACACCGCAGCCGAACCTGTGAACCCTCGTACTCCTCTCCGCGTGGGCATCCACTGCCGCGTCTTCCCCGGCTCCGCGTCGTCCCCTTCCTAGGCCTCGCCGTCGTCCACCGCCTTGGTGCTCTCGGCGCGGCATGGTCAATGTGGTCAACGACCGACTTCCATCGGAAGAGTACTGTACGTGGAGAGGCTGACAGCTGGGTCCACGGCCACAACCCAGTTTTTTTGTGTTTTGCCAAGTAAGTCGCTTTGTCAGGCCTGTTGGGCTGCAAATCTTTCGAGACGAGGAGAGCTTCATTCGGCTGGCCGAGAAAATGGCCCATCAGTAATGAGAAATGGGCTGTACATTTTTAAAACACATCAAACCGGCAATTAGTTTAAAATATCTTTTTTTCATTTCAAGATTTTAAATTACATTAATTTTTATGCATGGAGAATTTGTTGGATTTTATATTGATATACATTTATTTTTAAAATCAATTTGAATGTGAGTCGAAATTTCGGGATTAAAAACAGTTCGGACCACACCAAAATATGCAAAATTTTGTTAATTTTTTAACCATGGCCACAATATGGGCTGTAATGCTAACAAAAAGAATATGGGCTCCAAAAAAACCTTAAGAATTAGCAAATGCGCTGTAAATTATTATAAATAATGGCAGATGGGATGTATGCTGTTTTCCATAGATTTGAGGCTTTCCTAAAAAAAGGTTGATGCACAAGCAGTGACTGTTGGATGTCCATCAAACGGCTGTCGTGCTTCTTCAATCTCTGCTCTTTCTGCTCCAGCCGCTCAAACAAGCACCGACGGGACTGCCTGCTCCCTCCTCCCCGCGGCCAGCTGTGCTGCCGCGCAGGCCTCACCGCCCCACCGTACTCCCATTGTTGGCCTAGACATCCCTCTACTCTCCCACACCTGCTGTTATTCTCCAGCGATGGCAGACGAACCAGTAAACCCTCGTATAGTCGTTGTCGGTGTCAAAACCGGCGGATCTCGGGTAGGGGGTCCCGAACTGTGCGTCTAGGCGGATGGTAACAGGAGGTAGGGGACACGAAGTTTTACCCAGGTTCGGGCCCTCTTGATGGAGGTAAAACCCTACATCCTGCTTAATTAATATTGATGATATGGGTAGTACAAGAGTAGATCTACCACGAGATCAGAGAGGCTAAACCCTAGAAGCTAGCCTATGGTATGATTGTATCTTGTAGTTGTTGTGTCCTACGGACTAAAACCCTCCAGTTTATATAGACACCGGAGAGGGTTAGGGTTACACAAGGTTGGTTACAAAGGAGGAACTATACATATCCGTATTGCCTAGCTTGCCTTCCACACAAAGTAGAGTCCCATCCGGACACGAGACGAAGTCTTCAATCTTGTATCTTCATAGTCCAACAATCCGGCCAAAGGATATAATCCGGCAGTCCGGAGACCCCCTAATCCAGGACTCCCTCAGTAGCCCCTGAACCAGGCTTCAATGATGATGAGTCTGACGCTCAGTATTGTCTTCGGCATTGCAAGGCGGGTTCCTCCTCAGAATACATCACAGAAGAATTTGAATACAAGGATAGTGCCCGACCCTGCAAAATAAGTTCCACATACCACCATAGAGAGAATAATATTTCCGCAAATCTAATTTGCTGACTTGTTTTGGCAACACGACATTATGTCATGGCCCGGTGATTATTCGAACCATTTCCTTTAACTAGCCCCGCACATAACGCGAGGCAGTTTTTTGACACGTCTTGTCAAAGCAGAGATCGTGTCCCCTTATCACGGGATTCTCATCAATACGAGCATGGGTAATCCAACCGCGCCATCGATTACGGCGCTTGGGGGATAAGCGAGTTTTACCAGGCAAGTGAGGACGCATAGTTTCGTCCACCCATATAAAGGGATAAGGATTCACCTTTCATCCACGCCTTCTTCCTCCTTTGCTCATCCATTTTCGCACACTCGAGCTCCAACACCCAAGTCCAAATCCCACCTCAACCTTCCCCAAACATGTCCGAAGCGGGAGGCAAATGGATGGCCTCCTCCGTTACGGAGGGTCATATCAAGAAGTTGCGCGGAGCCGGATACTTAGCCGCGAATATCGCGCATCAGCTGCCCGCCGCGGGGCAGATCATCCCTACCCCGGAACCTCACGAGAGGGTAGTTTTCCTCCACCACTTCCTCCACGGACTGGGGTTTCCCCTCCATCCATTCGTTCGTGGTCTCATGTTCTACTATGGGTTGGAATTTCATGATCTGGCCCCGAACTTCATCCTTAATATTTCGACGTTCATCGTCATGTGTGAGGCTTTCCTCCGCATCCGCCCCCACTTCGGCCTGTGGTTAAAGACCTTCAATATCAAGCCGAAGGTGGTGGGAGGCCAACAAGCAGAATGCGGCGGAGCCATGGTGGGCAAGATGCCCAATGTCATATGGCTTGAAGGCTCCTTTGTGGAGACCATAAAGGGGTGGCAATCGGCGTGGTTCTACATCACCGAGCCGCACGATGCCAAATGGGCGGTGGCCCCCGAGTTTCGATCCGGATTCCCTACACGGCTCACTTCCTGGAAAGAGAAGGGCTTGTCGTGGGGTTCATCGGTGGAGCTGGACGGACTCTAGAAATGTATCCGGAGTATGGCAAGCAAGAAGCTCAAGCTTGTCAACATAGTCCAGGTCATGCTCATCCGCCGGACCCTCCCGTGTCAACGACGGGATTTTAACTTGTGGGAGTTCGACCCGGCCCAGCACCAGACTCTGAGCGAGCTCTTCGATACGATTCACAAGGACGTCTGGAAGGTTCTGTTCAAGGGCGCTGAGGTCCCTCCTTCTCTCGCCGAGGACCGCGGGCTAAGCGCAAAGTGCCTACCGCGTTCGGTGAGTTCAATACATCCCGTAGGATATTTATTTCACCTAGCTTAATCATGTGCGGGGTCTGATCTCCATGCCTTTGATAGGACTGGGTGGAGACGTCGGAGCAGATTAATTGTTCGGCCCCTTTGCCTGAAGACACTGCGGGCGCTCTCCTGACGGAGATGCTGACTCAGGCTCCTTACAAGGTGCCGGAGAAGACCAAGAAGGCCAAGGGAACCCGAAAGAGTTCCCGGCGCCAGGCGTCATCGGACTCACCGTCCGATGACTCTGCGGCGCACTCCTCCCCTGAAGACGAGGAGGAAGGAGAAGATGCTCCCCCTTCAGTTGGGGGAGATAAGAAAAGGAAGGCCTCCCCAACTGGGGAGGCCGGAGGGTCCAAGAAGGGAAGGACTCTCCTTCCGGACAGTTCCACCACCGCCGCCAAAGGCAAAGACGAGTGGTTACCCAGGGCCAAGCCCCTGGGGAGGTCGTAAGTATTCAGACACCAGAGTAACTCATAGTATCCTTTTGCGCACTGCTTCCCCTAACGCCGAATATGATTATGCAGGCCGCCACGAGCCCGTATAGATGTATCATCGGACGGTTTCCTGGGCTCGTCGGACATGGATAGCGATCCACTTCCGACCGCCACCTCCCCTTTCCCTGCGGACGACACCGAGGTATTGTCTCAAGAGGCACCGGTTCATGGGAGACAGTCCCGGAGGCCCCTCAAGGCGACCTTCCGGACTTCGGGGGCAGAGGGGACGAGGCCCCTGAGGGCCCCGAGTTCGGCCCTCAGCCGAACACCGCACCGGAACCTCCAGTGGTTCCGGACTTGGGCAGGCGGCCTCCTTCCAAGAGGGGCAAGACGCCTGTGTCGGTGACCTCTGTCCATCCAGAGGCGCCGGACAATCTGCTGGAAGCGCTTCGCAGCGCTTCCATCGACGAGGAGCACCGTACTATTATGAGTGCGGTGGTCCAGAAGGTTCAGTCCGCCAAGAGCGGATTGACTGAAGCCTGTGCCAACCTTCTAACAGGCTTTGAGGTAAGTGTTAAAATATAGGAAAAATATTACCGCATAGACAATAGCCCCTGATGCTCTGTTCGGTGTTCACAAAGAAAAGCCGAACGGAGGATCAAACAATATCGCAGGAGTCTAATATAAGTATGTCAATATGCGTATGCAGGCTTCACTGCTGGCATCTGCCACACTGACTATGGAGGTCGTCGTACTGAAGCAGGACCTTAAAGGGTCCAAGGACGAGCTCGGCCTTGCCAAGAGGCATCTCGAGGAGAACAAAGGTAAGTGATACCCTGTCTATAGATATGTATATATAAAAGAATATGCGATTGCAAAATGACAGGATTATCGTATGTTTGCCAGGGGCCACGATCGAGGTGGCTACCCTGAAGCAAGTGCTATCCCAGGTCGAAGATAAAGCGGCCAAGGAGCGGACCGAGCGGGAAAGGCAAGAAGCACGGGTGGGCGAGGTGCAGCAAGAGCTCCAAGATCTCATGTCAAAGCATGAGGCGTTGGAGCATGACTCAAAGACGCGAGAGTCCGAGCTTGCCGCCGCCCGTGAAAGTGCAAAGAGTGCCCAGGCCGAAGCACAGAAGGCCCTCCAGGAGATTGATGCGATGAGGAAGATAGCGGCGAGTAAGGCATTCTATATGCAAAGCAAGCATGTGAAAGTAAATTACCTGTTACTTACCCGAATCCGGAGCTCTCCAGGAGCATTCGCAGATTTGCCCCGCAGCGTGTCGGATGCCGCACAATTTTACCAGGCCGAGGAGGGAAGCTCAATGGAGAAGTTGTTCTGGTCTCAGTATACTAGGACCAAACACCCGGTGCCTATGAGCGACCAGCTAAAGCAGATGGTCGGGCTACACAAGGCGGTCGAACAGGCCATGAAGGGCTTTATAGTCCGGCTGTGGCCTGGCGACACCCTTCCGAACAGCTACTTCGGCCTGGTGAGGCGGCTTGTGGATGCCTGCCCACGGCTGGAAGTCGTCAAGCGGTCTATCTGCATCGAAGGTGCACGCCGGGCTTTCGCCCGTGTGAAGGTGCAATGGGCCAAGCTAGACGTAGTGAAGCTGATCAAGGAAGGACCGCCGCAGGGCAAGGAGCATCGCAGCCCCGAAATTTATTATGAGGGTGTCCTGAAGGGTGCCCGTCTTGTAGCGGATGAATGTTCAAAGGATGTAATATTTGAGTAAACTTGCTCGTGTGATCCTGTATGATGAAAACTTGTTTCATATGCGCTATGCAACGCTTGTTTGAATTTAAAATATTACCTTCTATTTGGCTGTTTATCCAATCTGAGAGATGGCTAGTCCTCGGCTTCTGCCCCCATGCCACGAGTGCTGGGGTGTTCGGGATAAACCTGAGCACTCTTGTTCCCATTTTTGGGTCCTTCGAGGGAGGTGCTCAGCACAGCGAACAAGGCAACCGGACTAATAATGCTTTATCACTCTCAGTTAGCCATAGAATTCTATAATTTTAAATTTCGGCGAAGCCCCTGGTATTCGGAAGGCCGAATTCGGGGCGCGATACACGCCTTTAAGCCAGACAGGACCGACTCCTCGCTCTAAGCGGCATAAGTCTTTAGGGACTCGAAACCTCGCCGAACAGCGACTAGTCTCTCGCCTTATCATGACAGTCAGTTTTAACTTTCTCTACTGAGGTGCTTAGCCCAGCAGAACCGGGGCACAATCGCAGTAGTTCTCCTAGCGCTACCTTAGCCGATAGAGCGGAACATAAGGAACCAAAACATAGGAGCCGGGCAAACCCAACATTTGACCAAAGACATGATTCGGAGCTAATGCATATAATGCTATAAGTTCGGGGTGCCGCACTTGTGAAAGTGTTTGGACTTCTCACTCCGTATTGTGGGGTAATTAAGCCCCTAGTGTATTGGTCGTACCAAAGTGTATGGTTGCAAGGCGTAATTAATGAACACATATATATAGAAAGAAGAATGAAATAATAGTCTTAGTGTTATGCATTGTTTATTCAAAAAGATGCGTTAAGGCAGAATGATACAGATAGTGCGATAAGCAAAACGTAGGACTATGTCCCTTCCAAGGGCAAGCTGAGGAATAGTATTAAACAAATATTTCACCCGTTATCGTAATCCACCTGGGAGTTCCGTGGAGTGATGTAGCTTTCTGCCTCCTTGGTTGCTGCATCGTGTGTTCGGCAATCATGCTGCCAGACCGGGTTTCCAGAGATTAAAGTCCTGAAAGAGAAAAATAACAAAGCGGGAAGCCCCTAGTGCGGTTTAAGCCGCGTATTGGGGCGTGCCGTAGTTGTGTCCCCCTCCCCGCCTGTGCCCATGGTATTTTTAGTGCGTAATTATGTATGCGTGGCACCAATTTCGCCATTTGGCTGGGACTGGGGTGGGGGCCGCATTGCTACGCGAGCTCAGATCATGCCAGGCGGTCTAGTTGTCGATTACTCCGAGCGCGCTTGAGGGTGTCCGGGTCTTGAAACGCCGAACTGGTGGATTGCCTTGAGAGGCTTCTTTGCGCTTCTGCTGCGAAGGCCGCAGTGTGCTCCTCCGTACAGAGAGAGCGCTCTGTGTTTCCATTAACTGTGATGACCCCCCGAGGTCCTGGCATCTTGAGCTTGAGGTATGCATAATGCAGTACCGCATTGAATCTTGCAAATGCGGTTTGCCCGAGCAGTGCATGATAGCCACTGCGGAACGGCACTATATCGAAGATTAATTCTTCGCTTTGGAAGTTATCCGGGGATCCGAAGACCACTTCCAGTGTAATTGAGCCTGTGCAATGGGCCTCTACACCTGGAATGACGCCTTTAAAGGTCGTTTTTGTGGGTTTGATCCTTGAGGGGTCTATACCCATTTTGCGCACTGTGTCATGATAAAGCAGGTTCAGGCTGCTGCCGCCATCCATAAGGACTCGAGTGAGGTGAATTCCGTCAATGATTGGGTCTAGGACCAGTGCGGCAAATCCGCCATGACGGATACTAGTGGGGTGGTCCCTGCGATCGAACAATATCAGACAGGAGGACCATGGGTTGAACTTTGGGGCAACTGGCTCCAACGCATATACGTCCCTGAGCGCACGCTTCCACTCCCTCTTGGGGATGTGGGTTGCGTATATCATGTTCACCGTCCGCACTTGTGGGGGGAACCTCTTCTGTCCTCCGGTGTTCGGCTGCCGGGGCTCTTCCTCGTCATCGCTATGTGGCCCCTTATCTTTGTCTTCGGCAATTAACTTGCCGGCCTGCTTGAACACCCAACAATCCCTGTTGGTGTGGTTGGCTGGCTTGTCGGGGGTGCCGTGTATTTAACATGAGCGATCGAGTATACGGTCCAAACTGGACGGGCCCGGAGTGCTTCTTTTGAATGGCATTTTCCGCTGACCGGGTTTAGAGCCTTTGAATCCGGCATTGACTGCCGTATCTTCAGTATTATCGCTGTTAATGCGGCGCTTATGCTTGTTGCGACGTGACCTGCTATTGCCGTCCTTGGTATCCGAAGTACCATGGTTCTTTGACATATTGTTACTGCGAGCCAGCCAACTGTCTTCTCCCACACAAAAGCGGGTCATGAGTGTCGTGAGGGCTACCATAGATTTCGGCTTTTGCTGACCAAGGTGCCGGGCTAGCCACTCGTCGCGAATGTTATGTTTGAAAGTTGCTAAGGCCTCTGCATCCGGACAATCGACGATTTGATTTTTCTTTGTTAGGAACCGAGTCCAGAATTGCCTAGCCGATTCTTCTGGCTGCTGAATTATGTGGCTCAAGTCATCGGCATCTGGTGGTCGCACATAAGTGCCCTGAAAGTTGTCGAGGAATGCGGCTTCCAGATCTTCCCAACAGCTAATGGACTCTGCTGGCAAGCTATTAAGCCAATGCCGTGCTGGTCCTTTGAGCTTTAGTGGGAGGTATTTGATGGCATGTAAGTCATCGCCGCGGGCCATGTGGATGTGGAGGAGGAAATCCTCGATCCATACCGCAGGATCTGTTGTGCCGTCGTATGATTCAATATTTACGGGCTTGAAACCCTCTGGGATTTGATGATCCATTACTTTGTCTGTGAAGCATAGGGGGTGTGTGGAGCATCTGTATTGGGCTATATCGCGACGCAGCTCGAATGGGTCTTGCGCGCTGTGTTCGGCCCGGACGGATTTACTTTTACTGTATCTGGCGTGACGTTTATCGTCTCGCATACTGGCGCGCCCCCGTGATCCGTAGATCGATCTTGCATGTTTTTCTTTGTCCTCCAATACGTCTCGCAGGTCTGATGTATTTCCCCATGCTTTTTTATTTGAATGGCGTTGGGGTGCGGGCTGAGTTTTTGGCTGGAATGCCTCTCTATCACGGCCACGACGTGGCCGATCAGCCGCGTCATACGCTTCTTCCTCCAGTCAAGGTAGCAACCTGCATTTTGGGTAACTCTTGGAGGGGCGCTCGAGTTTATATTCCTCGGCCGCGAGAACTTCAGTCCATCTGTCAGCTAGCAGATCTTGATCAGCTTGAAGTTGCTGCCGCTTTTTCTTAAGGCTATTTGCCGTGGCCATAAGCCAGCGTTTGAAGCGCTCTTGTTCGACGGGATCCTCTTGCACGGCGAATTCGTCATCGCCGAGGCTTGCCTCGTCTTCGAAGGGGGGTATGTAATTATCATCCTCCGCTTCTCCATCTGCCGCTCTCTCAGGAGGGCTGGCTCTTCTATCCTCCTGCTCTAACTCTTGCTGGAGGGGGTTATTGTTGTCTTCGGCACTATCCGGAGTGTTATTACCTCCTGTGCCGGTATCACCACTTTTGCTTTGGCGGGACATCGAGCGGCGCCGCTGACGTCGGCGTTTGGGTTGCTTCTTGGAGGGGTTATCCTCTGCTGTCTAGTCGACATTGCCTTCTTTGGGTGTATCCACCATGTATATATCGTATGATGAGGTGGCTGTCCAGTGCCATGTGGGCAATGGTTCCTCTTCGTCTCCCGCATCGTCATCCATACCGCCGATGTCTTCAGAGTCGAAGTCGAGCATGTCAGTTAAGTCATCGACAGTGGCTACTAAGTGGTTGGTGGGCGGGCCATGAATTTCTTCGTCGTCCGCATCCCAATCCTGCCGGACATAGTTCGGCCAGGATCCTCCTGACAAGGCGAGAGACCTTAACGAGTTCAGTATGTCACCAGAGGGCGAGTGCTGAAAAATATCCGTGGAGGTAAACTCCATGATCGGAGCCCAATCGGATTCGCTAGGAACGGGGGCCGGCGGTTCGGAGTCTGTGGCCGGAGAGAGATTCGGTAGTTTGTCAACACGGCTCTCGTGTAGAGTAAGGTTGATGTTCGGCTCAATCGCCGATGAGGGTAAGGCCTCCGTGACGGGGTCCATCAACCCTTCCATGGACGGCGCAACTGGCTCCAAATTGAGGGTCAGAGCGGCTGCCGGTGCGATCTCCTGAACTCTGTCGGATGGTAGAGCTAAATCGTACTCATCATGACCGCGTGATGCACAAGGCAGAGGCTCGAATCCGTTGAAGATCAAGTCTCCGCGGACATCGGCCGTGTAGTTTAAGCTTCCAAACCTGACCTGATGGCCAGGGGCGTAGCTTTCAATCTGCTCCAGATGGCCAAGCAAATTGGCCCGCAGTGCAAATCCGCCGAATACAAAAATCTGTCTGGGGAGAAAAGTCTCACCCTGGACTGCATCTCTAACGATGATAGAAGGAGCCATCAAGCCTAACGGCGACGACACAGAGGAACTCTCAATGAAAGCACCAATGTCGGTGTCAAAACCGGCGGATCTCGGCCGGGTAGGGGGTCCCGAACTATGCGTCTAGGCGGATGGTAACAGGAGGCAGGGGACACGAAGTTTTACCCAGGTTCGGGCCCTCTTGATGGAGGTAAAACCCTACGTCCTGCTTGATTAATATTGATGATACGGGTAGTACAAGAGTAGATCTACCACGAGATCAGAGAGGCTAAACCCTAGAAGCTAGCCTATGGTATGATTGTATGTTGTAGTTGTTGTGTCCTATGGACTAAAACCCTCTGGTTTATATAGACATCGGAGAGGGTTAGGGTTACACAAGGTCGGTTACAAAGGAGGAAATATACATATCCGTATTGCCTAGCTTGCCTTCCACGCCAAGTAGAGTCCCATCCGAACACGAGACGAAGTCTTCAATCTTGTATCTTCATAGTCCAACAATCCGGCCAAAGGATATAATCCGGCTATCCGGAGACCCCCTAAACCAGGACTCCCTCAGTCGTACTCCCCTCCGTGTGGGAAACAACTGCCGAGTCTTCCCTGCCTCTGTGTCGTTCCCTTCCTAGGCCTCGCCGTCGTCCACCGCCCTAGTGCTCTCGGCGCGGCCTGGTCAACGTGGTCAACGACCGACATGCATCTGAAGTGGATTGTACATGGAGAGGCCGACAGCTGGGTACATGGCCGCACGCAAGGAAATGCCTCCTTATTACGAGCAAAATAATGATTCCTCCACCTGACATCAGGGACCCACCGAAAGGGCCTTTGTATTTCACGAAAAAACGTTACCGCCGCTGACAGCTCGGACCCACCAGCTATATCTTCGCACACAAGGAAGTGCCTCCTTATTACGCTCAAAAAAATGAATACCCCCTGCTAGCTGGGACCCACCTTGGTGGGAGGCTGACTTGTGGGCCTACTAAGTTGACGGGGACGGAGGGCTTTGTCAACTTAGTCAATATGCACAATTCTAGCTCCAGTGACCGTACGATGTCCATCCAACGGCCGTAGTGCTTCTTCAACCTCTGGTCTTCTTGCTCCAGCCGCCCAAACCAGCGCTGGTCGTGCCTCGTGCTCCTGCCTGCCGTGGCCGGCTGCGATGTGGCGGAGGCCTCACCGCCCCCTACTACTCCCACCGCTGGCCAGGCCATCCCTCTACTCACCCACACCCCCTGTTATTCTGCGGCGACGGTAGCCTCACACCGTAGCGAACAAGTGAACCCTCATACTCCTCTACGCGTGGGCATCCACTACAGCGTCTTCCCCGGCTCCGCGTCGTCCCCTTCCTAGGCCTCGCCGTCGTCCACCGCCCTGGTGCTCTCGGCGCGGCGTGGTCAAGGAACGGCTTCCATCGGACGTGGACTGTACGTGGAGAGGCTGACAGCTGGGTCCACGGCCGCAGCAAGCAAGTGCCTCCTTATTACGTGCAAAATAATTATTCCTCCACCTGACAGTGAGGACCCACCGGACGGACCATCGTATTTCGCCCCCCTGACTGCTAGGACCCACTAGCTACATCTTCGCACGCAAGGAAGTGCCTGACAGTCGGGACCCACCTGGTCGAAGCGTACGTAGCGTTGTCATTCTGGTCGCGAACGTGTACGTACATATATACTAGTCGATGTAGATGCGCGCATGTGTCATAGTAGAGGCGTGCACGTAGCATGTACACGTACGTACAGCGGCCAGGGTGCAAGAAAGAAAATACGGCCACGTATGTGTACATACGGGCGGGGTCTCAAACGCCTACTCGCGCATACGTACGGCCAGGGCTCATGTACATGGCTGGGTCGAAACGGAGAAACAGCATCGTCGTCGTGTTCATGGGGAGGCAACGGAATGCGTCGTGTTCATGGGGAGGCAACGGAATGCATCGTGTTCATGGGGAGGCAACGGAATGCGTCGTGTTCATCGGGAGGGCTTGGACGGAACAAGCGATGGAAACGAGGCCTGGCGTACCACAGAACGGAGGAAACGGCCTTGTGTTCGACCGGCCACGTTCGAAATGGGATCCTGTTCATCGGGAGAGGTCTGGCTTACCGCAAGACGGAGGAAACGGACCTCCTACGGTCGAAGCGGGGGTCTTGTTGATCGGGAGGGGTGTGGCGTACCGCAAAACGGATGAAACGGACTTGTGTTGGAGCACTACGGTCGAAACGGGGGTCCTGCTCATCGGGAGGGGTGTGGCGTACCCCAAAATGGGACTCCACGGGATACTGTTCATCTCCACCATCGACCCCCTCCAGCCTCCACGAGCTACTGTTCATCCACCGTCGACCTCCTCCAGCCTCCACCTGCGACTGTTCATCCACGGGCTCCTGTTCATCCAGCCTCCACCGCGCGCTACTCCACCGGCTACTGTTCAACCAGCCCTCTCCATGGGCTCCTGTTCAACCACCCCTCCACGGGCTACTGTTCATCCTGCCCTCCACCGTCTACTGTTTATCCTGCCCTCCACGGGGTGGTCATGTTCATCCAGCCCTCCACGGGGTCCTGTTCATCCAGCCCCAACCGGCTCGATCGATCGGGGTCCTGTTCATCTAGAGGCAACACCACGGGGTCCTGTTCATCCACCCCCACCGGGAACTTTTCACCCCCCCCCCCCCCCCCAACGCTCACTGTTCATCCAGAGGCAGCATCGATCGGCTTCAGTTAGCAGCAGTAGCAAAGGAATCGCTCGATCGGGTTCAGTTAACAGCCATCGATCGATCGATCGGGTTCAGTAATGCGTAGCCTGCAGTGCAATCGCTCGGGTTTAGTTAGAGCCCAACGCCTCGCTCGGGTTCAGTTAAAGCCAATGCCTCGCACACACGCGCATATGTGTACGAGAGAAGCGCGCATCGCTCAGCCCCCGACCTCCCACCGTAAACGGAACTCCCCGAAATTTTCCTCCCCCTCGCTTCTACCACGGTTTTTTCCGTCATGGACGACCCAAAGAATGTCATGCAGCTGCGTCTCCGGCCCGCCCAGGACGAAAAGCCCATTTTCTGTCATGATTTTTTGTCATAGAAGTAGGAGCCCACCACATCTATGATGATACCGGGTTTTGTCTCAATTATCATCATAGATGTGTCATATGTATGACAGAAAAAAAAATCGTTCGGCCCAAAATGTCACGGATGTGTCTTTTTTTTGTAGTGTCCTTTCCTAGTAGGAGTGGGAGAAGGGAAGGAAGGGAGAGAGGAAGAAAAGGAAAGGGGGTCGCCACCCCTCCCTCCTATTCCAATTTGGACTAGAAGGGGAGGGGGACTGCCCTTGGCCGCCCCTCCTCTTCTCCCACTAGGGCCCATTAGGCCCAATATACTCCCCGGGGGGTTTCGGTAACCCCCCGGTACTCCGATATATGCTCGAAACCTCCCGAAACACTTCCGGTGTCCGAACATAGTCGTCCGATATATCAATCTTTACATCTCGACCATTTCGAGACTCCTCGTCATGTCCGTGATCATATCCGGGACTCCGAACTACCTTCGGTACATCAAAACAAAAAACTCATAATACCAATCGTCACAGAACTTTAAGCGTGCGGACCCTACGGGTTTGAGAACTATGTAGACATGACCGAGACACGTCTCCGGTCAATAACCAATAGCGGAACCTGGATGCTCATATTGGTTCCTACATATTCTACAAAGATCTTTATCGGACAAACCGCATAACAATATACGTTGTTCCCTTTGTCATTGGTAAGTTACTTGCCTGAGATTCGATCGTTGGTATCTTAATACCTAGCTCAATCTCGTTACCGGCAAGTATCTTTACTCATTCCGTAGTGCATCATCCCATAACTAACTCATTAGTCACATTGCTTGCAAGGCTTATGGTGATGTGCATTACCGAGAGGGCCCAGAGATACCTCTCCGACAATCAGAGTGACAAATCCTATTCTTGATCTATGCCAACTCAACAAGCACCATCGGAGACACCTGTAGAGCACCTTTATAATCACCCAGTTACGTTGTGACATTTGGTAGCACACAAAGTGTTCTTCTAGTATTCAGGAGTTTCATAATCTCATAGTCATAGGAACATGTATAAGTCATGGAGAAAGCAATAGTAGTAAACTAAAACGATCAAGTGCTAAGCTAACGAAATGGGTCAAGTCAATCACATCATTCTCCTAATGATGTGATCCCATTAATCAAATGACTACTCATGTCTATGGCTAGGAAACTCAACCATCTTTGATCAACGAGCTAGTCAAGTAGAGGCATACTAGTGACACTGTGTTTGTCTATGTATTCACACATGTATTATGTTTCCGGTTAATACAATTCTAGCCTGAATAATAAACATTTATCATGATATGTGGAAATAAATAATAACTTTATTATTGCCTCTAGGGCATATTTCCTTCAGTCTCCCACTTGCACTAGAGTCAATAATCTAGATTACACAGTAATGATTCTAACACCCATGGAGTCTTGGTGTTGATCATGTTTTGCTCATGGAAGAGGCTTAGTCAGCGGGTCTGCAACATTCAGATCCGTATGTATCTTGCAAATATCAATGTCTCCCACCTGGACTTGATCCCGGATGGAATTGAAGCATCTCTTGATGTGCTTGGTTCTCTTGTGAAATCTGGATTCCTTTGCCAAGGCAATTGCACTAGTATTGTCACAAAAGATTTTCATTGGACCCGATGCACTAGGTATGACACCTAGATCGGATATGAACTCCTTCATCCAGACTCCTTCATTTGCTGCTTCCGAAGAAGCTATGTACTCCGCTTCACACGTAGATCCCACCATGACGCATTGTTTAGAACTGCACCAACTGACAGCGCCACCGTTCAATATAAACACGTATCCGGTTTGCGATTTAGAATCGTCCGGATCAGTGTCAAAGCTTGCATCGACGTAACCATTTACGACGAGCTCTTTGTCACCTCCATAAACAAGAAACATATCCTTAGTCCTCTTTAGGTACTTCAGGATGTTCTTGACCGCTGTCCAGTGATCCACTCCAGGATTACTTTGGTACCTCCCTGCTAAACTAATAGCAAGGCACACATCAGGTCTGGTACACAGCATTGCATACATGATAGAGCCTATGGCTGAAGCATAGGGAACACTTTTCATTTTATCTCTATCTTCTGCAGTGGTTGGGCATTGAGTCTGACTCAACTTCACACCTTGTGACACAGGCAAGAACCCATTCTTTGCTTGATCCATTTTGAACTTTTTCAAAACTTTGTCAAAGTATGTGCTTTGTGAAAGTCCAATTAAGCGTCTTGATCTATCTCTATAGATCTTGATGCCCAATATGTAAGCAGCTTCACCGAGGTCTTTCATTGAAAAACTCTTATTCAAGTATCCTTTTATGCTATCCAGAAATTCTATATCATTTCCAATCAACAATATGTCATCCACATATAATATTAGAAATGCTACAGAGCTCCCACTCACTTTCTTGTAAATACAGGCTTCTCCAAAAGTCTGTAAAAAACCATATGCTTTGATCACACTATCAAAATGTTTATTCCAACTCCGAGAGGCTTGCACCAGTCCATAAATGGATTGTTGGACATTGCACACTTTGTTAGCTCCCTTTGGATCGACAAAACCTTCTGGTTGCATCATATACAACTCTTCTTCCAGAAATCCATTCAGGAATGCAGTTTTGACATCCATTTGCCAAATTTCATAATCATAAAATGCGGCAATTGCTAACATGATTCAGACAGACTTAAGCATCGCTATGGGTGAGAAAGTCTCATCATAGTCAACCCCTTAAACTTGTCGAAATCCCTTCGCAACAAGTCGAGCTTTGTAGACAATAGCATTACCGTTAGCGTCAGTCTTCTTCTTGAAGATCCATTTATTTTCTATGGCTTGCCGATCATCGGGCAAGTCAACCAAAGTCCACACTTTGTTCTCATACATGGATCCCATCTCAGATTTCATGGCTTCAAGCCATTTTGCGGAATCTGGGCTCACCATCGCTTCTTCATAGTTCGTAGGTTCGCCTTGGTCAAGTAACATGACCTCCAGAATACGATTATTGTACCACTCTGGTGCGGATCTTACTCTGGTTAACCTATGAGGTTCAGTAGTAACTTGATCTGAAGTTTCATGATCAATATCATTAGCTTCCTCACTAATTGGTGTAGGCATCACAGGAACCGGTTTCTGTGATGAACTACTTTCCAATAAGGGAGCAGGTACAGTTACCTCATCAAGTTCTAATTTCCTTCCACTCACTTCCTTCGGAAGAAACTCCTTCTCTAGAAAGGATCAAGTATTAGCAACAAATGTCTTGCCTTCGGATCTGTGATAGAAGGTGTACCCAACAGTTTCCTTTGGGTATCCTATGAAGACACATTTATTCGATTTGGGTTCGAGCTTATCAGGTTGAAGCCTTTTCACATAAGCATCACAGCCCCAAACTTTAAGAAACGACAACTTTCGTTTCTTGCCAAACCATAGTTCATAAGGCGTCATCTCAACGGATTTCGGTGGTGCCCTATTTAACGTGAATGCAGCCGTCTCTAAAGCATAACCCCAAAACGATAGCGGTAAACCAGTAAGAGACATCATAGATCGCACCATATCTAGTAAAGTACGATTACGATGTCCGGATACACCATTACGATGTGGTGTTCCGGGTGGCGTGAGTTGCGAAACTATTCCGCATTGTTTCAAATGTAGACCAAACTCATAACTCAAATATTCTCCTCCATGATCGGGTCGTAGAAACTTTATTTTCTTGTTATGATGATTTCCCACTTCACTCTAAAATTCTTTGAACTTTTCAAATGTTTCAGATTTATGCTTCATTAAGTAGATATACCCATATCTGCTCAAATCATCTATGAAGGTGAGAAAATAATGATACCTGTCGCGAGCCTCAATATTCATTGGACCACATACATCAGTATGTATGATTTCCAATAAAGCTGTTGCTCGCTCCATTGTTCCGGAGAACGGCGTTTTAGTCATCTTGCCCATGAGGCATGGTTCGTAAGTACCAAGTGATTCATAATCAAGTGATTCCAGAAGTCCATCAGTATGGAGTTTCTTCATGCGCTTTACACCAATATGACCCAAACGGTAGTGCCACAAATAAGTTGCACTATCATTATCAACTCTTCATATTTTGGCTTCAACATTATGAATATGTGTATCACTACTATCGAGATTCAACACAAATAGACCACTCTTCAAGGGTGCATGACCATAAAAGATATTACTCATATAAATAGAACAACCATTATTCTCAGATTTAAATGAATAACCGTCTCGCATCAAACAAGATCCAGATATAATGTTCATGCTTAACGCTGGCACCAAATAACAATTATTCAGGTCTAAAACTAATCCCAAAGGTAGATGTAGAGGTAGCGTGCCGACGACGATCACATCGACTTTGGAACCATTTCCCAAGCGCATCGTCACCTCGTCCTTAGCCAGTCTTCGCTTAATCCATAGTCCCTGTTTCGAGTTGCAAATATTAGCAACAGAACCAGTATCAAATACCAAGGTGCTACTGCGTGCTCTAGTAAGGTATACATCAATAACATGTAAATCATATATACCTTTGTTCACCTTGCCATCCTTCTTATCGGCCAAATACTTGGGGCAGTTCCGCTTCCAGTGACCAGTATGTTTGCAGTAGAAGCACTCAGTCTCAGTCTTAGGTCCAGACTTAGGTTTCCTCTCTTGAGCAGCAACTTGTTTGTCGTTATTCTCGAAGTTCCCCTTCTTCTTCCCTTTACCCTTTTTCTTGAAACTGGTGGTCTTGTTGGCCATCAACACTTGATGATCCTTCTTGATTTCTACCTCCGCGGCCTTTAGCATTGCGAAGAGCTCGGGAATTGTCTTATCCATCCCTTGCATATTATAGTTCATCACGAAACTCTTGTAGCTTGGTGGCAGTGATTGAAGAATTCTGTCAATGACACTATCATCCGGAAAATTAACTCCTAGTTGAATCAAGTGATTTTATACCCAGACATTTTGAGTATATGTTCACTGACAGAACTATTCTCCTCCATCTTGCGGCTGTAGAACTTACTGGAAACTTCATATCTCTCAATCCGGGCATTTGCTTGAAATATTAACTTCAACTCTTGGAACATCTCATATGCTCCATGACGTTCAAAACATCGTTGAAGTCCCGGTTCTAAGTCATAGAGCATGGCACACTAAACTATCGAGTAGTCATCAGCTTTGCTCTGCCAGACGTTCTTAACGTCGTTAGTAGCATCTGCAGCGGGCCCGGCACCCAGTGGTGCTTCCGGGACATAATTCTTTTGTGCGGCAATGAGGATAATCCTCAAGTTACGGACCCAGTCCGTGTAATTGCTACCATCATCTTTCAACTTTGCTTTCTCAAGGAACGCATTAAAATTCAACGGAACAACAGCACGAGCCATCTATCTACAATAACATAGACAAGCAAAATACTACCAGGTACTAAGTTCATGATAAATTTAAGTTCAATTAATCATATTACATAAAAACTCCCACTTAGATAGACATCCCTCTAATCATCTAAGGGATCACGTGATCCATATCAACTAAACCATAACCGATCATCACGTGAGATGGAGTAGTTTTCAATGGTGAACATCTCTGTGTTGATCATATCTACTATATGATTCACACTCGACCTTTCAGTCTTAGTGTTCCAAGGCCATATCTACATATGCTAGGCTCGTCAAGTTTAACCCGAGTATTCTGCATGTGCAAAACTGTCTTACACCCATTGTAGATGAACGTTGAGCTTATCACACCCGATCATCACGTGGTGTCTCGACACGACGAACTTTGGCAACGGTGCATACTTAGGGAGAACACTTTTACCTTGAAATTTAGTGAGAGATCATCTTATAATGCTACCGTCAAACAAAGCAAAATAAGATGCATAAAGGGTAAACATCACATGCAATCAATATAAGTGATATGATATGGCCATCATCATCTTGTGCCTTTGATCTCCATCTCCAAAGCACCGTCATGATCACCATCGTTACCAGTGCGACACCTTGATCTCCATCGTAGCATCGTTGTCATCTCGCCAACTATTGCTTCTACGACTATCGCTACCGCTTAGTGATAAAGTAAAGCAATTACAGGGCGATTGCATTGCATACAATAAAGCGACAACCATATGGCTCCTGCTAGTTGTCGATAACTCTGTTACAAAACATGATCATCTCATACAATAAATATAGCATCATGTCTTGACCACATCACATCACAACATGCCTTGCAAAAACAAGTTAGACATCCTCTACTTTGTTGTTGCAAGTTTTACGTGGCTGCTACGGGCTAAGCAAGAACCGATCTTACCTACGCATAAAAACCACAACGATATTTCATCAAGTTAGTGTTGTTTTAACCTTCACAAGGATCGGGCGTAGCCACACTCGGTTCAACTAAAGTTGGAGAAACCGACACCCGACAGCCACCTGTGTGCAAAGCACGTCGGTAGAACCAGACTCGCGTAAGCGTACGCGTAATGTCGGTCCGGGCCGCTTCATCCAACAATACCGCCAAACCAAAGTATGACATGCTGGTAAGCAGTATGACTTGTATCACCCACAACTCACTTGTGTTCTACTCGTGCATATAACATTTACGCATAAACCTGGCTCAGATGCCACTTTTGGAGAACGTAGTAATTTCAAAAAAAATCCTACGCACACGCAAGATCATGGTGATGCATAGCAATGAGAGGGGAGAGTGTTGTCTACGTACCCTCGTAGACCGTAAGCGAAAGCGTTATAACAACGCGGTTGATGTAGTCGTACGTCTTCACGATCGATCGATCCTCAGCACCGAACGTACGGCACCTCCGCGTTCAGCACACGTTCAGCCCGGTGATGTCCCGCGAGCTCACGATCCAGTAGAGCTCCCGGAAGAGCTTCATCAGCACGACGGCGTGGTGACGGTGATGATGATGCTACCGATGCAGGGCTTTGCCTAAGCACCGCTACGATATGACCAAGGTGGATTATGGTGGAGGGGGGCACCGCACACGGCTAAGAGATCAATGATCAATTGTTGTGTCCATGGGGTGCCCCCTGCCCCCGTATATAAAGGAGCTAGGGGGAGGCGGCCGGCCAAGGAGGAGGGCGCGCCAAGGGGGGAGTCCTACTCTTAGGAGTGGGAGAAGGGAAGGAAGGGAGAGAGGAAGAGAAGGAAAGGGGGGCGTCGCCCCTCCCTCCTTGTCCAATTCAGACTAGAGGGGGAGGGGGGTGCGGCTGCCCTTGGACGCCCCTCCTCTTCTCCCACTAGGGCCCATTAGGCCCAATATACTCCCCGTGGGGTTCCGGTAACCCCCGGTACTCCGGTATATGCCCAAAACCTCCCGAAACACTTCTGTTGTTCGAACATAGTCGTCCGATATATCAATCTTTACGTCTCGGCCATTTCGAGACTCCTCGTCATGTCCGTGATCATATCCGGGACTCCGAACTGTAGATCACCTTTATAATCACCCAGTTACGTTGTGACATTTGGTGGCACACAAAGTGTTCTTCTGGTATTCGGGATTTGCATAATCTCATAGTCATAGGAACATGTATAAGTCATGGAGAAAGCAATAACAGTAAACTAAAACGATCAAGTGCTAAGCTAACGAAATGGGTCAAGTCAATCACATCATTCTCCTAATGATGTGATCCCATTAATCAAATGACAACTCATGTCTATGGCTAGGAAACTCAACCATCTTTGATCAATGAGCTAGTCAAGTAGAGGCATACTAGTGACACTATGTTTGTCTATGTGTTCACACATGTATTATGTTTCCGGTTAATACAATTCTAGCATGAATAATAAACATTTATCATGATATGAGGAAATAAATAATAACTTTATTATTGCCTCTAGGGCATATTTCCTTCAAACTTGAGGGTTGGTTTTACTCGTAGCTTGACCTATCCAGTGTGCCTTGAGAACAAGATATGTGTTGCTCCTATAGGGATTTGTTGGCACAGTCGGGTGGCTTTGCTGCTCTTGTTTTACCATTGTCGAAATGTCTTGTAACCGGGATTCCGAGACTGATCGGGTCTTTCCGGGAGAAGGAATATCCTTCGTTGACCATGAGAGCTTGTGATGGGCTAAGTTGGGACACCCCTGCAGGGTATAAACTTTCGAGAGTCATGCCCGCGGTTATGTGGCAGATGGGAATTTTTTAATATCCGGTTGTAGAGAACTTGACATTTGACTTAACTAAAATGAATCAACCACGTGTGTAGCCGTGATGGTCTCTCTTCGGCGGAGTCCGGGAAGTGAACACGGTCTTGGGTTATGTTCGAATGTCAGTAGTTTCAGGGTCACTTCTTGATCACTTATAGCTTTTCGACCGTTGTGTAGCTTCTCATCTTACTCTTATTTGTGTATGTTAGCCACCGTATTTGCTTAGTGCTTGCTACAGCTCCACCTCATTGCCTTATCCTACTCATAAGCTTAAATAGTCTTGATCTCGCGGGTGTGAGATTGCTGAGTCCTCATGACTCACAGATACTTCCAAACAGTTGCAGGTGTCGATGATACCAGTGCAGGTGACGCAACCAAGCTCAAGTGGGAGCTCGATGAATATCTTGATCATTGTTCTGTGTCTTTTCCGGTTGATCGGTAGTGGTGCCCAGTTGGGACGATCAGCGATCTAGCATTTGGGGTTGTCTTCTTTTATTTTGGTTCCGTAGTCGGACCTTGATTGTACTCTGGATGATGTATGTTTAACTTGTTATATGTGTGAAGTGGCGATTGTAAGCCAACCCTTTATCCCTTTCTTATTCAGTACATTGGATTGTGTGAAGATTACCCCTCTTGCGACAAAACCACCATGCGATTATGCTTCTAAGTCGTGCCTCAACACGTGGGAGATATAGCCGCATCATGGGTGTTACAATCACACATAAACCTTATTATATATTCCTCAAAACAGCCACCATACCTACCTATTATGGCTTTTCCATGGCCATTCCGAGATATATTGCCATGCAACTTCCACCGCTCCCGTTTGATGACATGAGCATTCGTTGTCATATTGCTTTGCATGATCATATAACTGACATAATAGTTGTGGCTCAGCCACCATTTATCATTTTTCATACATGTTACGCTAGATCGTTGCACATCCTGGTACATGCCAGAGGCATTCATATAGAGTCATACTTTGTCATAGGTATCGAGTTGTAATTTTTATTTCTTTTGAGTTATAAGTAAATAGAAATGTGATGATCATCATTATTCATTTTTAGAGCAGTGCCCCAGTGAAGAAAGGTTGATGGAGACTATGATTCCCCCACAAGTCGGGATGAAACTCCGGACAATAAAAGAAAAGGAAAAAGGAAAAAAGAAAGAAAAAGAAAAGAAAGAAAAAAGAAAAAAAAAGAAAAAAGAAAAAAGAAAAAAAGAAAAACAAAGAGAGAAGGGGCATTGTTGGTATCCTTTACCACACTTGTGCTTCAAAGTAGCACCATGTTTTTCATATGGAGAGTCTCCTATGTTGTCACTTTCATATACTAGTGGGAATTTTTCATCATAGGATTAGATGCACACCCACTTAGTTTTCATATTGAGCTTTCATACACTTATAGTTCTTAGTGCATTCGTTGCATGGCAATCCCTACTCCTCGCATTGATATCAATTGATGGGCATCTCCATAGCCCCGTTGGTTAGCCGCGTCGATGCGAGACTTTCTTACTTTTTGTCTTCTCTATATTTACCCCTATCATTATACTCTATTCCACCCATAGTGCTATATCCATGGCTTGTGCTCATGTATAGCGTGAGGGTTGAAAAAGCTGAAGCACGTTAAAAAGTATGAACCAATTGCTCGGCTTATCATCGGGGTTGTGCATGATAAATACTTTGTGTTAAGAAGACAGAGCATGACAAGATTATATGATTTTGTAGGGATAGCTTTCTTTAGTGTTGATATTTTGAAAGACATGATTGTTTGTTGGGATGCCTGAGTATTGATGTCTTTATGTTAAATTATAGACTATTGCTTTGAATCACTTATGTCTTAATATTCATGCCATGATTAGATATATGATCAAGTTTATGCTAGGTAGCATTCCACATCAAAAATTATCTTTTTTATCATTTACCTACTCGAGGACGAGCAGGAATTAAGCTTGGGGATGTTGATACGTCTCCGTCATATCTATAATTTTTTATAGTTTCATGCCAATATTATACAACTTTCACATATTTTTGGCAACTTTTTATATGATTTATTGGACTAACCTATTGATCCAGTGCCTAGTGCCAGTTCCTGTTTTTTGCATGTTTTTGTATCGCAGAAAATCCATATCAAACGAAGTCCAAATGCAATAAAATTTTACGGATAATTATTTTGGAATATATGTGATTTTTGGGAGTTGGAATCACCGCAAACAGAGGCCCACACAGCCCACAAGACACCAGGGCGCGCCAGAGGCCTCTGGCGCATGGTGGTGGGTTGTGCCCTCCTCGAACGTCGGTTCGAGCTCTACTTCAGGCGCAAGGAAGCTTATATCCGGAAAACTATCGTGTTAAAATCTCAGCGCAATCAGAGTTATGGATCTCCCGGAATATAAGAAATAGTTTTCAGCTAGATCTAGGGAACGCAAAACAGAAGAGAACAGAGAGGGAGATCCAATCTCGAAGGGGCTCCCGCCCCTCTGCTGCCATGGAGACCATGGACCAAAGGGGGAACTCTCCTCCCATCTAGGGGGAGGCCAATGAAGAAGAAGGAGGGGGGCTCTCTCCCAGTGGCGCCAGAGTGCCGCCGGGGCAAGGATCGTGACGACGATCTACATCTACAATCTTGCTACCGTTAACACCAACTTTCTCCCCCTCTATGCAGTAGTGTAACACCACTTCTCCCCGCTTTAATCTCTACTTAAACATGGTGCTCAACTCCATATATTATTTCCCAATGATCTATGGTTATCCTATGATGTTTGAGTAGATCTGTTTTGTCCTGTGGGTAAATCATGATCTTGGTTGGTATGATTGTATATTTTATTTATGGTGCTGCCCTACGGTGCTCTCCGTCTCGCGCAAACTTGAGGGGCCCCTGCTATAGGGTGTTGCAATATGTTCATGGTTTGCTTATTGTCGGTGTTGCGGGGGTGACAACAGCCTAAACGCAGATAAGTGGGTTATGGCGTATGGGAGTAAATAGGACTTGATACTTAATGCTATTGTTGGGTTTCACGGCCTTAATGATCTTTAGTAGTTGCGGATGGTTGCTAGGGGTCCAAGCATAAGTGCATATGTTCCAAGTAGAGAAAGTATGCTAGCACATGCCTCTCCCTAATATAAAACTACAAGAGTGATTACCGGTACTTGTTATTGATTACCTAGGGACAAATGACTTTCTTGTTGAAAAAAGCTATCCACTTTTATTACCTTGCAATTTATTCGTAGTTTTATTCTCGCAAAGTATTCATAGTTTTATTCTTGCCAAACAGTTTCATACTTGTTTTAGTTAAAGCAAATGTCAAGTGCGCGTAGAGTTGTATCGGTGGTCGATAGAACTTGAGGGAATATTTGTTCTGCCTTTAGCTCCTCGTTAGGTTCGACACTCTTATTTATCGAAGAAGGCTACAAACGATCCCCTACACTTGTGGGTTATTAGGTAACTAAGGATAACTTTGACCGTTGTCCAATGATCCACTCCTGGATCACTATCGTACCCTTGCCGAACTCATTGCAAGGTACACAATAGGTCTGGTATACAGCATAACATACTTTATAGAACCTATGGCTGAGGCATAGGGAATGACTTTCATTCTCTTTCTATTTTGTGTCGTGGTCGGGTTTTGAGTCCTACTCAAATTTACACCTTGCAACACAGGCAAGAACTCCTTCTTTGACTGTTCCATTTTGAACTACTTCAAAATCTTGTCAAGGTATGTACTCATTGAAAAATCTTATCAAGCGTCTTGATCTATCTCTATAGATCTTGATGCCCAATATGTAAGCAGCTTCACCGAGGTTTTTCATTGAAAAATTCTTATTCAAGTATCCTTTTATGCTATCCAGAAATTCTATATCATTCCAATCAGCAATATGTCATCCACATATAATATCAGAAATGCTACAGAGCTCCAACTCACTTTCTTGTAAATACATGCTTCACCATAAGTCTGCATAAAACCATATGCTTTGATCACCTCATCAAAGCATATATTCCTACTCCGAGATGCTTGCACCAGTCCATAGAAGGATTGTTGGAGCTTGCACACTTTGTTAGCACCTTTAGGATTGACAAAACCTTCTGGTTGTATCATATATAACTCTTCTTTGAGATATCCATTAAGGAATGCAGTTTTGACATCCATTTGCCAGAATTCATAAAATATGGCAATTGCTAACATGATTTGGACAGACTTAAGCACCGCTACGAGTGAGAAAATCTCATCGTAGTCAACACCTTGAACTTGTCGAAAAACCTTTTGCGACAAGTCGAGCTTTGTAGATAGTAACACTACCATCAGCGTCCATCTTCCTCTTGAAGATCCATTTATTCTCAATGGCTTGCCGATCATCAGGCAAGTCCACCAAAGTCCACACTTTGTTCTCATACATGGATCATATCTCAGATTTTATGGCTTTAAGCTATCTGCCGGAATCTGGGATCATCATAGCTTCTTCATAGTTCGTAGGTTCGTCATGGTCTAGTAACATGACTTCCAGAACAGGATTACCATACCACTCTGGTGCGGAACGTGCTTTGTTCGACCTACGAGGTCTAGTAGTTACTCGATATGAAGTTTCATGATCATCATCATTAGCTTCCTCTGTAGTTGGTGTAGACATCACGGGAACGGATTTCTCTGGTGAGCTACTTCCCAATTCGAGAAAAGGTACAATTACCTCATCAAGTTCTACTTTCCTCCCACTCACTTCTTTTGAGAGAAACTCCTTCTCTAGAAAGGATCCATTCTAAGAAACTAAGATCTTGCCTTTGGATCTGTGGTAGAAGGTGTACCCAATTGTTTCTTTAGGGTATCCTATGAAGACGCACTTCTCCGATTTGGATTCGAGCTTATCAGGCTGAAGCCTTTTGACATAAGTGTCGCAACCCCAAACTTTAAGAAACGACAGCTTAGGTTTCTTGCCAAACCATAGTTCATACTGTGTTGTCTCAACGGATTTAGACGGTGCCCTATTTAACGTGAATGCAGCTATCTCTAGTGCATAACCCCAAAACGATAGTGGTAAATCGGTAAGAGACATCATAGATCGCACCATATCTAATAAAGAACGGTACGACATTCGGAAACACCATTATGCTATGGTGTTCTAGGTGGCGTGAGTTGTGAAACTATTCCACGTTGTTATAAATAAAGGCAAAACTCGTAACTCAAATTTTCGCCTCTGTGATCAGATCGTATAAACTTTATTTTCTTGTTACGATGATTCTCCACTTCACTCTGTAATTCTTTGAACTTTTCAAATGTTTCAGACTTGTGTTTTATTAAGTAGATATACCTATATCTGCTCAAATCATCTGTGAAGGTCAAAAAATAACGATACCTGCCGCGAGCCTCAACACTCATCGGACTGCATACATCGGCATGTATTATTTCCAATAAGTCATTAGCTCATCCCATTGTTCCGGAGAACGGAGTTTTAGTCATCTTGCCCATGAGGCATGGTTCGCAAGTATCAAATGATTCATAATCAAGTGACTCCAAAAGTCCATCTGCATGAAGTTTCTTCATGCGCTTTACACCAATATGACCTAAACGGCAGTGCCACAAATATGTTGCACTATCATTATCAACTTTGCATCTTTTGGCATCAATATTAAATTTGTCTATCACTACGATCGAGATTCAATAAACCTTGGAATCACTTGAATGAATAAACAGAACAACAATTATTCATATAAATAGAACAACAATTATTCTCTGACTTAAATGAATAACTGTATTGCAATAAACATGATCTAATCATATTATGCTCAACGCAAACACCAAATAACATTTATTTAGGTTCAATACTAATCCCAAAGGTAGAGGGAGTGTGCGATGGTGATCGTCTCAACCTTGGAATTACTTCCAACACACATCGTCACCTCATCCGTAACTAGTCTTTGTTTATTTTGCAACTCCTGTTTCGAGTTACTACTCTCAGCAATTGAACCAGTATCAAATACCGAGGGGTTGATATAAACACTAGTAAAGTACACATCAATAACATGTATATCAAATATACCTTTGTTCACTTTGCCATCCTTATTATCCGCCAAGTATCTAGGGCAGTTCCACTTCTAGTGACCATTTCCTTTGCAGTAGAAGCACTCAATTTCAAGCTTGGGTCTAGCTTTGCGCTTCTTCATGGGAGTGGCAACTTTCTTTCCATTCCTTTTTGAAGTTTCCCTTTCTTTCCCTTGCCCTTTTTCTTGAAAATATGGTCTTGTTAATCATCAACACTTGATGCTATTTCTTAATTTCTACCTTTGCTGATTTCAGCATCGCAAAGATCTTGGGAATCATTTTTGTCATCCCTTGCATATTATAGTTCATCACGAAGTTCTAGTAACTTGGTGATAGTGACTAGAGAACTCTGTCAATCACTATCTTATCTAGAAGATTAACTCCCACTTGATTCAAGCGATTGTAGTACCCAGACATTCTGAGCACATGCTCACTAGCTGAGCTATTCTCCTCCATCTCGTTAGGCAAAGTACTTGTCAGAGATCTCATACCTCTTAACACGGGCATGAGTCTGGAATATCATTTTCAGCTTCTTGGAACATCTCATATGCTCTATGGCATTCAAAACATTTTTGAAGTCCCGGTTCTAAGCTATAAAGCATGGTGCACTAAACTATCAAGTAGTCATCATACCAAGCTTGCAAAACGTTCATAATGTCTGCATCTGCTCCTGCAACAGGTTCGTCACCTAGTCGTCCATCAAGGACATAATTCTTCTGTGCAGCAATGAGGATAATCCTCGGATCACAGACCCAGTCTGCATCATTGTTAGTATCATCTATCAACTTAGTTTTCTCTAGGAACATATCAAAAACAACTGGGAGCTACACGCAAGCTATTGATCTACAACATAATTTTAAAATACTATCAGGACTAAGTTCATGATAAATTAAGTTCAATTAAAAAAATTACTTAAGAACTTCCACTTAAATAGACATCCCTCAAGTCATCTAAGTGATACGTGATCCAAATCAACTAAACCTTGTCCGATCGTCACGTGAGATGGAGTAGTCATCAATGGTGAACATATCTATGTTGATCATATCTACTATATGATTCATGTTCGACCTTTCGGTCTCCAGTGTCCTGAGGAAATGTCTCTACATGCCAGGCTCGTTAAGTTTAACCCGAGTATTCCACATGTGCAAAATTTTCTTGCACTCGTTGTATATGAACGTAGAGTCTATCACACCTGATCATCACGTGGTGTCTCAACATGACAAACTGTCGCAACGGTGCATACTCGGGGAGAACACTTATACCTTGTAATTTTGTTAAGGGATCATCTTATAATGCTACTGCCGTACTAAGCAAAATAAGATGCATAAAAGATAAACATCACATGCAATCAAAATATGTGACATGATATGGCCATCATCTCTTGTGCTTTTGATCTCAATCTCCAAAGCATCGTCATGATCTCCATCGTCACCGGCTCGACACCTTGATCTCCATCATAGTGTCGCGGTCGTCTCGCCAACTATTGCTTCGACAACTATTGCTAACGCATAGTGATAAAGTAAAGCAATTACATGTCGTTTGCATTTCATAATAAAGAGACAACCATAAGGCTCCTACCGGTTGTCAGATATCTTACAAAATATGATCATCTCATGCAATAAAGTTTATCACATCATGTCTTGACCATATCACATCACAACATTCCCTGCAAAAACAAGTTAGACGTTCTCTACTTTGTTGTTGCAAGTTTTATGTGGCTGCTACGGGCTTCTAGCAAGAACCGTTCTTGCCTACGCATCAAAACCACAATGGTGATCTATCAAGTTTGCTATTTTAACCTTCAACAAGGGCGGGCCGCAGTCAAATTTGATTCAACTAAAGTAGGAGAAACAGACACCCACCAGCCACCTTTATGCAAAACTAGTTGATGTCTGTCGGTGGAACCGATCTCATGAACATAGTCATGTAAGGTTGGTACGGGCCGCTTCATCCAACAATACCGCCGAATCAAAATAATACATTGGTGGTAAGCAGTATGACAATCACCGCCCACAACTCTTTGTGTTCTACTCATGCATATCATCTATGCATAGACCTAGCTCTGATACTACTGTTGGGAAACATAGCATGTAATTTCAAAAAAATAATCCTACGCCCATGCAAGATCTATCTAGGAGATGCATAGCAAAGAGAGGGGGAGAGTGTGTCCATGTACCCTCGTAGACCGAAAGCGGAAGCATTTGACAATGTGGTTGATGTAGTCAAACTTTTTCTCGTTTCGACCGATCAAGCATCGAACGTACGACACCTCCGAGTTCAGCACACGTTCAGCTCGATGACGTCCCTCGAACTCTTGATCTAGCAAAGTGTCGAGGGAGAGTTCCATCAGCATGACAGCGTGGTGGCGGTGATGGTGAAGTAATCTGTGTAGGGCTTCACCTAAGCACTACGTGAATATGACCGAAGGCGTAAACTGTGGAGGGGGGCGCCGCACACGGCTAACAACTGTTGATGTGTGTTCTAGCAGTGCCCCAACCCATATATATATAGGTTGGAGGGGAGGAGAGGCAGCTAAGGGGGCGCCCCAAGTAGGAGGAATCCTACTTGGGCGGCTCCCAATTCGGCCTCCCCCTTTCATATTTTTTTTGAACCTTTCCCCCCTTTCATATTCATCCGGAGGAGGAAGGAGGGGGGAGCAGAGAAGGAAGGGGAAGGCCGAATTTCTCCCCTTGATTTCTCTCTTCCCCTCTTTCCTTCGCCCTTATTTCGGCGCCTACATGTGGTGCACCAGCCCCCTTGGGGCTAGTGTGTCCCCTTCTTGGCCCATTAAGCCCATCTAGTTGCCGGGGGATGCCCGGAACCCCTTCCGGTGACCCGATATGTACCTGATACACCCAGAACACTTTCGGTGTCCAAATATCATCGTCCCATATATGAATATTACCTCTCGACCATTTTGAGACTCCTCCTCATGTCCGTGATCTCATCCGAGACTCTGAACAACATTCAGTCACCAAATCACATAACTCATATAATACAAAATCGTCATCGAACATTAAGCGTGCGGACCCTACGGGTTTGAGAACTATGTAGACATGACTGAGACACCCCTCCGGTCAATAACCAACAACGGAACCTGGATGCTCATATTGGTTCCCACATATTCTATGAAGATCTTTATCGGTCGTACCGTAATGACAACATACGTTATTCCCTTTGTCATCGGTATGTTACTTGCCCGAGATTCGATCATCGGTATCTTCATACCTAGTTCAATATCGTTACTCGCAAGTCTCTTTACTCATTCCTTAATACATCATTGCTACCTCTTGAGCATGCGTTGGTTTTCCCTTGAAGAGAAAAGGGTGATGCAGCAAAGTAGCGTAAGTATTTCCCTCGGTTTTTGACAACCAAGGTATCAATCCAGTAGGAGACTACACACAAGTCGCCTAGTACCTGCACAAACAAATAAGAACCTTGCAACCAACGCGATAAAGGGGTTGTCAATCCCTTCATGTCCACTTGCAAAAGTGAGATCTGATAAAGATAACAATATAAATATTTTTGGTATTTTTGTTGTATAGATTGAAAAGTAAAGATTGCAAAATAAATAGTAAACTAGAATTGTAGATCGGAAACTTATATGATGTAAAGTAGACTCGGGGGCCATAGGTTTCACAAGTGGCTTGTCTCAAGATAGCATATATTACGGTGGGTGAACAAATTACTACCAAGCAATTGATAGAAAAGTGCATACTTATGAGAATATCTAGGCATGATCATAAACATAGGCATCACGTCCGTGTCAAGTAGACCGAAACGATTCTGCATATACTACTATTACTCCACACATCGACCTCTATCCAGCATGCATCTAGAGTATTAAGTTCATAAGAACAGAGTAATGCATTAGGCAAGATGACATGATGTAGAGGGATAAACTCAAGCAATATGATATAAACCCCATCTTTTTATCCTCGATGGCAACAATACAATACGCGTTGGTTCCCTTTCTGTCACTGGGATCGAGCACCGCAAGATTGAACCCAAAGCTAAGCACTTCTCCCATTGCAAGAAAGATCAATCTAGTAGGCCAAACCAAACTGATAATTCGAAGAGACTTGCAAAGATATCAAATCATGCATATAAGAATTCAGAGAAGAATCAAATATTGTTCATAGATAAACTTGATCATAAACCCACAATTCATCAGATCTCGGCAAACACACCGCAAAAAGTATTACATCGAATAGATCTCCAAGAACATCGAGGAGAACTTTGTATTGAGAACCAAAGAGAGAGAAGAAGCCATCTAGCTAATAACTATGGACCCGAAGGTCTATGGTAAACTACTCACACATCATCGGAGAGGCTATGGTGTTGATATAGAAGCCCTCCGTAATCGAATCCCCCTCCGGCAGATCACCGAAAAAGGTCCCCAGATGGGATCTCATGGGTACAGAAGGTTGCGGCGGTGGAAAAGTGGTTTCGTGGCTCCCCTTGATGTTTTCAGATAAGATTATATATAGGCGAAAGAAGTAGGTCGGTGGAGCTCTGTGGGGCCCACGAGGGTGGGGGCGCGCCGCCATACCTCGTGGCCGCCTTGTTGCTTCCTTAACCTCCACTCCAAGTCTCTTGGATTGCATTTGTTCCAAAAAAGATCCTTGCGAAGGTTTCGTTCCGTTTGGATTCCATTTGATATTCCTTTTCTGCTAAACACTGAAATAGGCAAAAAAAAACAGCAATTTGCACTGGGACTTCGGTTAATAGGTTAGTCCCAAAAATAATATAAAAGTGCATAAATAAAGCCCATTAAACATCCAAAACAGATAATATAATAGCATGGAACAATCAAAAATTATAATTACGTTGGAGATGTATCAAGCATCCCCAAGCTTAATTCCTGCTCGTCCTCGAGTAGGTAAATGATAGAAACAGAATTTTTGATGTGGAATGCTACCTAACAAAATTTTCAATGTAATTCTCTTTATTGCGGCATGAATGTTTAGATCCAAAAGAATCTAGACAAAAGTTAAATATTGACATAAAAATAATAATACTTCAAGCATGCTAACCAAGCAATTACATCTTATCAAAATAACATAGCCAAAGAAAGCTTATCCCTACAAAATCATATAGTTTGGCCATGCTTCATTTTCGTCACACAAAATGCTCCCATCATGCACAACCCCGATGACAAGCCAAGCAATTGTTTCATACTTAGCCTTTTCAAACTCTTTCAACTTTCACGCAAAATATGAGCGCGAGCCATGGACATAGCACTATGGGTGGAATAGAATATGATGATGGGGGTTGTGTGAGAAGACAAAAAGGAGAAAGACTCACATTGACGCGGCTAATCAACGGGCTATGGAGATGCCCATCAATTGATGTCAACGCAAGGAGTAGGGATTGTCATGCAACGGATGCACTAGAGCTATAAATATATGAAAGCTCAACGAAAGAAACTAAGTGGGTGTGCATCCAACTTGCTTGCTCACGAAGACCTAGGGCATTTTGAGGAAGCCCATTATTGCAATATACAAGCCAATTTATATAATGAAAAATTCCCACTAGTATATGAAAGTGACAAAATAGGAGACTCTCTATCATGAAGATCATGGTGCTACTTTGAAGCACAAGTGTGGAAAAGGGATAATAACATTGCCCCTTCTCTCTTTTTCTCTCTTTTTTCTCTTTTTTTTATTTGGGCCTTTTCCTTTTTTATGGCCTATCTTTTTTCCTCTGGAATCTCATCCCGACTTGTGGGGGAATCATAGTCTCCATCATCCTTTCCTCACATGGGACAATGCTCTAATAATGAAAATCATCACACTTTTATTTACTTACAACTCAAGAATTACAACCCGATACTTAGAACAATATATGAATCTATGTGAATGCCTCTGGCAGTGTACCAAGATATGCAATGAATCAAGAGTGACATGCATGAAAGAATTATGAAGGTGGCTTTGCCACAAATACAATGTCAACTACATGATCATGCAAAGCAATATGACAATGATGGAGCATGTCATAATAAACGGAACGGTGGAAAGTTGCATGGCAATATATCTTGGAATGGCTATGGAAATGCCATAATAGGTAAGTATGGTGACAGTTTTGAGGAAGATATAAGGAGGCTTATGTGTGATAGAGCGTATCATATCACGGGGTTTGGATGCACCGGCGAAGTTTGCACCAACTCTCGAGGTGAGAAAGGGCAATGCACGGTACCGAAGAGGCTAGCAATGATATGGAAGGGTGAGAGTGCGTATAATCCATGGACTCAACATTAGTCGTAAAGAACTCACATACTTATTGCAAAAATCTAAGTCATCAAAACAAAGCACTACGCGCATGCTCCTAGGGGGGTAGATTGGTAGGAAAAGACCATCGCTCGTCCCCGACCGCCACTCATAAGGAAAGCAATCAAAGAACACCTCATGCTTCAAATTTGTCACACAATGTTTACCATACGTGCATGCTATGGGACTTGCCAACTTAAACACAAGTATTTCTGAATTCCACAATTACTCAACTAGCACGACTCTAATATTACCATCTTTATATCTCAAAACAACTATCAAGTATCAAACTTCTCATAATATTTAATGCACTCTATATGAAAGTTTTTATTATACCCATCATGGATGCCTATCATATTAGGACTAATTTTATAGCCAAAGCAAATTACCATGTTGTTCTAAAAGACTCTCAACATAATTTAAGTGAAGCATGAGAGATCAATAATTTCTATAAAATAAAACCACCACCGTGCTCTAAAAAGATATAAGTGAAGCACTATATCAAAATGTATCTAGCTCAAAAGATATAAGTGAAGCACATAGAGTATTCTAATTAATTCCGATTCATGTGTGTCTCTCCAAAAGGTGTGTACAGCAAGGATGATTGTGGTAAACTAAAAAGCAAAGAATCAAATCAAAAAAGATGGTCCAAGAAAAACACATATCATGTGGTGAATAAAAATATAGCCTCAAGTAAAGTTACCGATAGATGAAGACGAAAGAGGGGATGCCTTCCGGGGAATCCCGATGTCTATTACACAACCTTCTTCTTGTAGACGTTGTTGGGCCTCCAAGTGCATAGGTTTGTAGGACAGTAGCAAATTTCCCTCAAGTGGATGACCTAAGGTTTATCAATCCGTGGAGGCGTAGGATGAAGATGGTCTCTCTCAAACAACCCTACAACCAAATAATAAAGAGTCTCTTGTGTCCCCAACACACCCAATACAATGGTAAATTGTATAGGTGCACTAGTTCAGTGAAGAGATGGTGATACAAGTGCAATATGGATGGTAGAAATAGGTTTTTGTAATCTTAAAATATAAAAATATCAATGTAACTAATGATAAAAGTGAGCGAAAACGGTATTGCAATGCATTGAAACAAGACCTAGGGTTCATACTTTCACTAGTGCAAGTTCTCTCAACAATAATAACATAATCGGATCATATATAGCAATCCCTCAACATGCAACAAAGAGTCACTCCAAATTCACTAATAGCGGAGAACAAACGAAGAGATTATTGTAGGGTACGAAACCACCTCAAAGTTATTCTTTCCGATTAATCCATTGGGCTATTCCTATAAGTGTCACAAACAGCCCTAGAGTTCATAGTAAAATAACACCTTAAGACACAAATCAACCAAAACCCTAATGTCACCTAGATACTCCATTGTCACCTCAAGTATCCGTGGGTTTGATTATACGATATGCATCACACAATCTCGGATTCATCTATTCAACCAACACAAAGAACTTCAAAGACTGGCCCAAAGTTTCTATCAGAGAGTCAAGACGAAAACGTGTGCCAACCCCTATGCGTAAGTTCACGAGGTCATAGAACTCGCAAGTTGATCACAAAAACATACGTCAAGTGGATCACGTGTGTCGGATTTTGGGTTCCGGCAGACCCTTGAGGTTCGAACACTCGGGTGCGCGCGGAGATTTTGCCTCCTACCTACCTGCACCCCTCCGCCATGCTAGGATCTGAACCAAGGAAAGAACAACACAAGAGACACAGGATTTATACTGGTTCGGGCCACCGTTGTGGTGTAATACCCTACTCCAGTGTGTGGTGTGTGGATTGCTCTTGGGCAGATGAAGATGAACAATACAAGGAAGAACAGCCTCGCGAGGGTCTGTTCTTGGCTGAGGCGATGAACTGCTGGGAGGAGTTCAGCCACCTCTCTCTCTCTCTCTCTCTGCTCTGACCGACCGACCGACCCACCGACTTGTTGTGTGGGTGGCTGGTCCTATTTATAGAGGCCCTGGTCCTCTTCCCAAATATTGAGCGGGAAGGGAGCCAACAATGGCGGGCTAATTTGAAGGGGGACAGCAAGTATCAGCTATCCTGACAAAAGTAGTCTTCGCCTGCGCAAAGCTCTGGTGATGACGCCGTCTTGGGCTCCACGGTGACCTCCGTCTCGTAGTCCTCCTGGTCTTGGTCTCGTTGCACCGAAATGGCAACCTTTGCCTGATGCCTCGGTACTCCGCGGCTGCGCTTGCCCCCTTTGCACCAAAGAGGAAAGGAGGACGCTGCGCGGGCTGGCACCCGCCTGGCGCCCTGAGTTGTCATGGCTTGCGTCATGGGCACCTCGTGAGGTACCCCGCCTTGATCTCTCCGCCTCCTCGTGAGCCAGCCTGACGAGGCCGCGCCTGAGGAAGCTTCGCGTCGTCCGCCTCGCGAGGCTTGGCTCCTCGCGAGGGTCTTGGGTTTGTGTTGGTGAAGATGGGCCGTGCTGGGCCCCCCTTTGAGCCATGCCGCAGGCCGCGGGCAGGCAAGTCTGGGGACCCCCGTTCCCAGAGCACCGAAAGTAGCCCCCGGGCCCAAGGCGCGCCCGGACTTGGCCGTGCAGGGAGGCGGAAGGGCAAGAGTGAAGCGCCGCGGGCCCTAACAGCCTGCGGCCTTGGGCGCCGTGTGGCGGTTGACTGGACGTGGGCGCCTCCACTTCCCCACGACGCCTCGGCAACTGCACGGATGGGACAAGTCCCTGCATGCAAAAACGGGTCATGATTACCTGCGATCATGGAGGCCGGCGGTTGGCCTTCGCCGGCCATAAGTACGGAACGGCACGCGCCCTTCCAGTCCACCCCTCATTGCTTCTCCTTCTTCCCGATCCTTGCTCCGTCTTGCCACGATGGCTCCGATCCGCCGGTTCTCGACGGCAGAGAAGGAAAAGGCTCCCCGAGAGGGGCCAGACCCCCTCCCGCCGAAGAAACGGCTCATCCCCCATGGCCCAGACGAAGGGGCCCTTCAGGTGGTGCCGAGGCCTTGGGGCGAGCGGGCGCCGCCGGGGTTCCCGCTTCCATTGTACGCCCACGTCGAGGGCCCCGAAGGAGCTGATGCTGACCGCCACAGGCGGCACCGTCGTCGGCGCCGACGGGTCAAGAAGGTGTGGGTCGTCCCCCCTGGGGTCCACACCGAGGGCTCCTCCCAAGAGTTCGTGCTCCACGTCGCCATTCCTCTTCAGTCTTGGATTCTCCTGCCTCCCTTCTTCGCCTCTATCATCCCGCAGGGGGAGCCCCTGGAGCTCTGGCTGCAGCACGCCGGCTGCAGCACCCTCGCGACCGAGGCAGAGGTCGCGGTCGTCGCCCCAGGCGAGGTCTACATGACCCGGGGCTGGAGGGAGATCGCCCGGGTTTGTAGGACAAGGGGAGTCTTCGCGATCCACTTGGACTACGACGGTGCTTCGGTGATGCTCTTCAAGGTCTTCGATGCGAGCGGGCGCCAGCTGGAGTGCTGCCCCGGGGAAGGTGGCCAGGGCCCTGCTGCGACGAGGACTAGGCACGCCACACACTCCCTTGGAGGCTCCTCGGGCGGTGGAGGCATCGGAGGTTCCAGCGACTCCGGCGAGCTCTTCGCGACTCCGGAGACGAGCGACGACAGCTACGAGCCCCCGCACCGGCGCCGCTCCTGGAGCAGGGCGGGCTCGTCAGGCCGCCGCCGACTCTGATCTGGATGGGATTGGCGTCGGTGCTTGACGGCCCACTGTTGATGATGGCGTCTTTTGCAGGGACACGCGTGGTTTGTGTCCCTTTAGGACCCTGCGAGGAATCAAAAACGCGTCCCGTAGGGGCTTGTAAGGTGCATGTGATCCTGTCTTGTATATATAACCCTCATCGTAGAATTGCGCGAGTTGCTCATTCCATCTTAGCTCAGTCCTCCCTTTCAAACCTCACGAGGGCTTGGTGCTCTGCGCCGACAGGTCCCAGTCCCAAGGCGGCTTCAGCCGTCGCTGGTATGCCAGGTCGCGATGCCGTGGTCAAGGCCAGGAGGTGAGCGACCCAGAGTCTGGTAAGAGCCCCTGAGTCGCGATGCTCAGGAGGTCCCCTTTGGCGCCCAAGCAGCCGTCGTTTGGTGAGAAAGGGGAGCGGCGTCGCTAACAAGGGATAGCATTAGGTGCGGGGATGGTGCCACGGTAGCTGGCGCTTCCGGGCGATAACTTATCTCAAGGATCAGGGGCCGCTCTTTGGTGTGTGGCCGGGTTCGTGCGTTGGCAGGAGCGGGGTTGCTTGGCGAGGTCCTCGTGTGTCTCCTCCCTCTCGCCTTAGCTCCCCTTTCTGCTCTACGTCCTCGGGTCCCGGCCCTCGAGCGAATCTCATCCGTGGCTGGTATGCTAAGTCGCGATGCCATGGTCAAGGCCAGAGGGTGAGGGCTGGAGAGCCAGTAGGAGCCCTGAGTCGCGATGCTCAGGCACCCCCCCTTTAACGTGCAAGTGGTTCGCGCGGACGAGAGCAAAGGAGGCACAACAAGAGCCTCGCCTGACGCAGCTCCTTCAGGAGGTCCTGCAGGTCCATCATAGAAAAAGCAAGGGGTTGCTATACAATTGACGGTCAGCCGTTGGTTGCTTCCGAGGGGTAGTCAGGCACTGAAGGCTTGACGAGGTGATGCTATGTGGGGCTGCCGCAGCCAGAGCTTAGCCATCCAGGTTTGTCGGCGTTGCAGGGATGGACCCATGCGCAAGCGTCGTGCCGTTCGGGAGAAGCTCCGTTAGTTGGCGTCAGCTGAGTAGGCAACTAGGTAAAACATGTTAGCCGTGAAGGAGTGGATTCGTTCAAATAGATGCTGGGAATGCGGAGATCACTGGGTCAGGCCCGAGCGACTTGGGGGTGATGCAGCCTGAGGGGCGCCCCCAACAAGGTAAGCTAATCGACGCGAAATAAAAGGGATACACGCCGCAGGGACGGACCCACGCGGCCTGGGAATAATGCAGCCCTGGGGGCGCTCCCAGCTGGAAGTAAAACTCGAAAGATGTCACCTGATGATGTTGAGGACGAAGGGGTGTTGGTGTAGCAGGCTCGGGGGGCTGCGGGAGCCGATCCTCACGAGCCCCCAGGCCCAGGGGCCTTGGGAGGCTCCGGAGGCGCTGGCGGCTCCTCGTGGGCCATCTCCATCTCTGCCAGGGCTGCGGAACGCCTGGCCTCTCGTGCCTCCGTGATGCCCCTCATGAGGCGCTGGTACGCGTTAGCCGCGTTCGGCAAGCCGTAAGGCGTGCGAACGTAGCTGTGGGGTGGACCTCCGCAGCGCCCCACTCGCGAGGGCCAGAGGCGCTCCAGAGAGACGACTCGGTTGAGCCCTGGTATGTCGATGCAGACGCGCAGCCCACCATCCTCGCCTGGATGGGGGGCCACTGCTGGTAGGCGGCGGGCGCCTCTCATGACTCTTGACTCCTGTAGCTCCTGAATGGCCTTGCTGACGAACTCCTGTGGGTCTGGATCTCCTTGCCTTGCTCCTTCTTGAGGGAAACGTGCCTCAAAACACGCCTCCATGTGGTGCCCAAGCGCCTCCCTCATGACCCTAGCTAGGTCAGTGGCCCTCCAGGGGAGAGCCCTCGAGCCCTGCCTGAGGAGGGCGCCAGGCGCGCTTTCCTATGCGATGGAGGGAGGCTCCCCCTGGGCAGGCGCAGGCCCAGAGGGGCCTGCCTCCTGAGTGGTCAAGCCGGACGATGTCTTCTTCTTCTTGGGGGTGGTCTCGGGAGGCCTCCTACTTCCACGACCCGGGTCTTCCAGTGACGCGGCCTGAAAGGCTCGTTCCAGGGAACACACCGCGTCCTTCTCTTCACAGGGCACCGTGATGACTCCGCCACTTCCTGGCATCTTGAGGACGTTGTAGCCGTGGTGAGTTACGGCCATGAACTTGGCCAGCGCTGGGTACCCAAGGATGGCGTTGTAGGGCAGGCGAATGTGAGCGACGTCGAAGTCAATGAGCTCGGTGCGGTAGTTGTCGCGTGCCCCGAAGGTGACAGGGAGGCGGACCTGCCCAATCGGGACCGTGGAGCTGTCAGTGATACCGGAGAAGGGCTTGGTTGGCTGAAGCTGGCTGTAGGGCACTTGGAGGTTGTTGAACGTCTCCATGGACAGGACGTTGAGCCCTGCCCCGCCATCGATGAGGGTCTTGGTGACCACCACGTTGCTGATGATTGGGGACCAAAGCATCGGGAGGACTCCGGCTGTTGCCGCACACTTGAGCTGATCTGCTGAGCTGAACGTGATGGCGCACGCCGACCACCTGAGAGGGCGTGTGGCTTCGAGTCTGGGGAGTACTGCGTTCACTTTGCGGGCGAACTGCTTGAAGATGCGCTGAGAGGCTGGGGCTTGAGCTCCGCCCAGGATGCAGGCGATCGCGCGCGGCTCCTGGAAGCCCCCAGCCTCCTCGTCCTGATGGCGGTCCTCGTTTCTCCTTGGTTGCGGCGGCAGCGGTGGGAGGCCTGCGTTGCCTAGCGGGCGATCCTCGCGAGGCTAATCCCTCCAGTCTCCCTCGCGAGGCTGATCCCTCCATCCTCTCTCGCGAGGCGGGTCTTGCCAGCGATCCTCGCGAGGTTGGTCGCGCCACCCTTGGCGCGGCCCACGGTCTTCCCAGCGTCCTGCGTTTCTTCCTCCTCCTCGACCGTAGCCCCGGTCACCGTGGTCGGGGCGACGGCCGATCCTTCCTTCACGCACGGCTCGGAGTTCTTGGCATTCGTTGGTGTTGTGGGTGTGGAGGTCGTGGTACACGCAGTACCGGCTACCCTTGGGAGGTTCGGGCTGATCTCTGCCCCGCTTGGTGTCTGGTTCTGCCGCGAGCACTGCAGCCCCCTTGCGCTTCACATCCTTGGCCTTGAGCTTCTTCTCTTCTGGGTCTGCGGCAGGCAGCTCGAGGAGGGAGAGACGCCCCTCCTCAGCCCTGGCGCAGTTGTTTGCCAAGTTGAACAGCTCCAAGGAAGTGCACAGGTCTTCATGCATCGCCAGCTCCTCCTTCATCTTGACGTCGCGCACGCCGTCGGAGAAAGCTGAGATGATGGCCTCCTCAGTCACCTTGGGGATCTTGAGGCGTGCGTTGTTGAAGCGCAGGATGTACTTCTGCAGGGTTTCCCCGGGTTGTTGCTTGATGCGGCGCATGTCGCTCACGGCGGGTGGCCGGTCGCGAGTACCTTGGAAGTTGGCGATGAAGCGGGTGTGCATCTCTTCCCAGGAGGAGATTGTGCCTGGAGCCAGGTTCAGGAGCCAGGTGCGGGCCCCGTCCTTGAGCGCCATGGGAAACCAGTTCGCCATGACCTTCTCGTCTTCATTGGCAGCTTCGATGCCCATCTCATAGAGCTGGAGGAACTCCGCAGGGTCGGCCGTGCCGTCGTAGCGAGGAGGCAGGTCTGGTTTGAACTTGCCGGGCCACGCGACGCTGCGTAGTTCGGTGGTGTAGGCGCGGCAAGCCTGCTGTGGCCATGGGAGGCCTTGGGTGATGGAGAGCCTGGTCTTGCATGTCCCCACGCGCTAGAGCAGGGGGATGGTCGCGACGTGCTGGAGCAGGGAGCGCCCGGGCAGCTTCTGGCGGGCGAGGGACTTCTTGGCAGCTCTGTTCTTGCTACGCTGGCACCTGACGGAGCGGGTTCCGCCTAGGGGCCATGCGCCTTGGAGCCATGGCGTCTTCTTGAGGAGGAGGAGGCCGGGGCGCCGCTGGAGCCTCTTCGCCCGCGCGGGGCGGGGTGCGGTGCAGCGGAACGGACGGCGCGGAAGAGCCCCCTGCAGCGCAGACGAGCTCGGCGGCGCGGTCGAGCCATTCTTCGTAGACGTCGTCGACGGGACGGTAGCGCAGGAGCTCGTTTGCCGCGATGAGTGCAGCCCGAGCCTCCATGGGCGTGTGGAGCGTGCGGGGCGAAGATCCAGTTGGGGCGAGCGAGGGAGTTGCGGTGCGGCCGTCTTGCCGCACGGACGGATGCTGGGACGATGCTTGCCGCTCATCCCCCGCCGGGCCGGTGGCGGCGTTGACGGCAGGTGACGGGGAACGGCGTGGATGCCCGCCGACAGGGGCCGTCTGGGCGACGCGGGAAGCGAGTGCGGCCCGGCGCTCGGCGCGGGCCCGACGAGCGTCAGACATGGGCGTGACAGTCGGAGGAGAACGGGGCGGTGGAAGACGAATTCCGGCGCACCCCCTACCTGGCGCGCCAAATGTCGGATTTCGGGTTCCGGCAGACCCTTGAGGTTCGAACGCTGGGGTGCGCGCGGATATTTCGCCTCCTACCTACCTGCACCCCTCCGCCATGCTAGGATCTGAACTAAGGAAAGAACAACACAAGAGACACAGGATTTATACTGGTTCGGGCCACCGTTGTGGTGTAATACCCTACTCCAGTGTGTGGTGTGTGGATTGCCTCTTGGGCTGACGATGATGAACAATACAAGGAAGAACAGCCTCGCGAGGGTCTATTCTTGGCTGAGGCGATGAACTGCTGGGAGGAGTTCAGCCACCTTTCTCTCTCTCTCTCTCTCTCTCTCTCTCTCTGCTCTGACTGACCGACCGACCGACTGACTTGCTGTGTGGGTGGCTGGTCCTATTTATAGAGGCCCTGGTCCTCTTCCCAAATATTGAGCGGGAAGGGAGCCAACAATGGCGGGTTAATTTGAAGGGGGACAGCAAGTATCAGCTATCCTAACAAAAGTAGTCTTCGCCTGCGCAAAGCTCTGGTGATGACGCCGTCTTGGGCTCCACGGTGACCTCCGTCTCGTAGTCCTCCTGGTCTTGGTCTCGTTGCACCGAAATGGCAACCTTTGCCTGATGCCTCGGTACTCCGCGGCTGCGCTTGCCTCCTTTGCACCAAAGAGGAAAGGAGGACGCTGCGCGGGCTGGCACCCGCCTGGCGCCCTGAGTTGTCATGGCTTGCGTCATGGGCACCTCGTGAGGTACCCCGCCTTGATCTCTCCGCCTCCTCGTGAGCCAGCCTGACGAGGCCGTGCCTGAGGAAGCTTCGCGTCGTCCGCCTCGTGAGGCTTGGCCCCTCGCGAGGGTCTTGGGTTTGTGTTGGTGAAGATGGGCCGTGCTGGGCCCCCTTTGAGCCACGCCGCAGGCCGCAGGTAGGCAAGTCTAGGGACCCCCATTCCCAGAGCGCCGACAACGTGAATATCCCATTGTCACCACAGATAAGCACATGCAAGACATACATCAAGTGTTCTCAAATCCTTAAATACTCAATCCGATAAGATAACCTCAAAGGGAAAACTCAATCCATTACAAGAGAGTTGAGGGGGAGAAACATCATAAGATCCAACTATAATAGCAAATCTCACGATACATCAAGATCGTTCTAAATCAAGAACACGATAGAGAGAGAGAGAGAGAGAGATCAAACACATAACTACTGGTACATACCCTCAACCCCGAGGGTGAACTACTCCCTCCTTGTCATGGAGAGCGTCGGGATGATGAAGATGGCCACCGGAGAGGGATTCCCCCCACCGGCGGGGTGCTGGAACAGGTCTAGATTGGTTTTCAGTGGCTACAGAGGCTTGCGGCGGTGGAACTCCCGATCTAGGTTATTTTCTGGAGGTTTTAGTATTTATGGGAATTTTTGGCGTCGGGAATAAGTCAGGGAGGTGCCCGAGTCGTCCACGGGATAGGGCGGCGCGCCCGGGGGGATGGGCGCGCCCCCACCCTCGTGGACGGCCCGGGACTCTTTTGTCCCAACTCTTTTACTCCGGGGTCTTCTTTTGGTCCATAAAAAATCGTCGAAAGTTGGCACGTCCATTGAACTCCGTTTGGTATTCCTTTTCTGTAAAACTCAAAAACAAGGAAAAAAACAGAAACTGGCACTGGGCTCTAGGTTAATAGGTTAGTCCCAAAAATCATATAAAATAGCATATAAATGCATATAAAACATCCTAGATGGATAATATAAGAGCATGGAACAATCAAAAATTATAGATACGTTGGAGATGTATCAAGCATCCCCAAGCTTAATTCCTACTCGTCCTCGAGTAGGTAAATGATAAAAACAGAATTTTTGATGTGGAATGCTACCTAACATAATTTTCAATGTAATTTTCTTTATTCTGGCATGAATGTGCAGATCAAAAGGATTAAAGATAAAAGTTTAATATTGACATAAAAAATAGTAATACTTCAAGCATGCTAACCAAGCAATTATGTCTTATCAAAATAACATAGCCAAAGAAAGCTTATCCCTACAAAATCATATAGTTTGGCCATGCTTCATTTTTGTCACACAAAATGCTCCCATCATGCATAACCCCGATGACAAGCTGAGCAATTGGTTCATACTTTTTAACGCGCTTCAGCCTTTTCAACCCTTATGCAATACATGAGCGCAAGCCATGGATATAGCACTATAGGTGGAATAGCATATGATGATGGGGCTTATATGAGAAGACAAAAAAGATAATGTCTCACGTTGACGTGGCTAATCAACGGGCTATGGAGATGCCCATCAATTGATGTCAATGCGAGGAGTAGGGATTGCCATGCAACGGATGCACTAGAGCTATAAGTGTATGAAAGCTCATCAAAAGAAACTAAGTGGGTGTGCACCCAACTTGATTGCTCACGAAGACCTAGGGCATTTTGAGAAAGCCCATCATTGGATTATACAAGCCAAGTTCTATAATGAAAAAATCCCACTAGTATATGCAAGTGACAAAATAAGAAACTCGCTATCATGAAGACCATGGTACTATTTTGAAGCACAAGTGTGGAAAAAGGATAGTAACATTGTCCCTTCTCTCTTTTTCTCTTGTTTGGGCTTCTTTGGCCTCCTTTTTTTTATTTGGGCTTCTTTGGCCTGTTTTTTTATTTCACTTTCCTCACATGGGACAATGCTCTAGTAATGATGAACATCACACTTTTATTTACTCATAACTCGATGTTACAACTCGATACTAGAACAAAAATATGACTCTATGTGAATGCCTCCGGTGGTGTACTGGGATATGCGATCAATCAAGAGCGACATGTATGAAAGAATTATGAAAGTGGCTTTTCCACAAATACTATGTCAACTACATGATCATGCAAAGCAATATGACAATGATGGAGCGTGTCATAATAAACAGAACGGTGGAAAGTTGCATGGCAATATATCTCGGAATGGCTATGGAAATGCCATAATAGGTAGGTATGGTAGCTGTTTTGAGGAAGATATAAGGAGGCTTATGTGTGATAGAGCGTATCGTATCACGGGGTTTGGATGCACCTATGAAGTTTGCAACACGTCTCGATGTGAGAAAGGGCAATGCACGGTACCGTAGAGGCTAGCAAATTGCGGAAAGGTGAGAGTGTGTATGATCCACGGACTCACATTAGTCATAAAGAACTCATATACTTATTGCAAAATTTTATTAGCCCTTGAAGCAAAGTACTACTACGCATGCCCCTAAAGGGATAGATTGGTAGGAAAAGACCATCGCTCGTCCCCGACCGCCACTCATAAGGAAAGCACTCAAAGAACACCCCATGCTTCATATTTGTCACACAGCGTTTACCATACGTGCATGCTACGGGACTTGCCAACTTTAACACAAGTATTTCTCAATTTCACAATTGCCCAACTAGCATGACTCTAACATTACCACCTTTATATCTCAAAACATCTATCAAGAATCATAGTATTCAATGCACTCTATATGAAAGTTTTTATCATACCCATCTTGAATGCCTATCATATTAGGACTAGTTTTATAGACAAAGCAAATTACCATGCTATTCTAAAAGACTCTCAAAATAATATAAGTGAAGCATGAGAGATCAATAATTTATAAAAATAAAACCACCACCGTGCTCTAAAAAATATAAGTGAAGCACTAGAGGAAAATTATCAAGCTCAAAAGATATAAGTGAAGCACATAGAGTATTCTAATAAATTATGATTCATGTGTGTATCTCCCAAAAGGTGTGTAAAGCAAGGATGATTGTGGTAAACTAAAAATCAAAGACTCAAATCATACAAGACGCTCCAAGCAAAACACATATCATGTGGTGAATAAAAATATAGCCTCAAGTAAAGTTACCGATAAACGAAGACGAAAGAGGGGATGCCTTCCGGGGCATCCCCAAGCTTAGGCTCTTGGTTGTCCTTGAATATTAACTTGGGGCCTTGGGCATCCCCAAGCTTAGGCTCTTTCCACTCCTTATTCCATAGTCCATCGAATCTTTACCCAAACCTTGAAAACTTCACAACACAAAACTCAATAGAAAACTCGTAAGCTCCATTAGTATAAGAAAATAAAATCACCACTTTTGGTACTGTTGTGAACTCATTCTTTATTTATATTGGTGTAATATCTACTGTATTACAACTTCTCTATGTTTCATACCCTCCGATACTACTCATAGATTCATCAAAATAAGCAAACAAGACAATGAAAACAGAATCTGTCAAAAACAGAACAGTCTGTAGTAATCTGGAGATTTTGAATACATATGTAACTCCAAAAATCCTGAGAAATTAGGAAGTCCTAGGAAATTTGTTTATTAATCTACTTCAAGTGGAATTGGTATTTTATTGCTCTCTGGTAAAAAATGAAAATTATTCTCGTGAGCGCATACTTTCTGTTTTTTACAGCAATGTCAAATAACAATCACCCAAGAAGATCCTAAAGGCTTTAATTGGCACAAACACTAATTAAAAGATTAAAACACAATCATAACAGGGGATAGATGATTTATTTATTACTAAACAGGAACAAAAAGCAAGAAACAAAAATAAAATTGGGTTGCCTCCCAACAAGCGCTATCGTTTAACGCCCCTAGCTAGGCATGATGATTTCAATGATGCTCACATAAAAGATAAGAATTGAAACATAAAGAGAGAATCATGAAGAATATAACTAGCACATTTAAGCAAACAACTTGTGTAAACAAGAATCAACTTGCATAGGAAGGTAAAACAAGGATAACTTCAGGATTTTCAACACATAGAGAGGAAACTTGATATTATTGCAACTCCTACAAGCATATATTCCTTCCTCATAATAATTTTCAGTAGCATCATGAATGAATTCAACAATATAACTACACATAAAGCATTCTTTTCATGATCTACAAGCATAGAAAATTTACTACTCTCCACATAAGCAAAATTCTTCTCATTCGGAATAGTGGGAATATCATAAGAAACTCGGATACTATAAATTTTCCACATTAAAAGAGCAATGTTCAGAAAAGGGGTAATCATAATTATTACAAGTTTTGTAAATATAATCATCACTACTTTTTATAACATAAGTATCATCACAATAATCATCATAAGTAGCAACTTTGTTCTCGTCATAATCAATTAAAACCTCTTCCAGGATAGTGGAATCATTACTAAATAAAGTCATGACCTCTCCAAATCCACTTTCATAATTGTCAAAATAAGATTCAACACCCTCCAAAATAGTGGGATCATTACTTCCTAAAGTCGACACTCTTCCAAACCCATTTTCCTCAATATAACCATCATAAATAGGAGTCATGCTATCATCATAATAAATTTGCTCATCAAAACTGGGGAGACTAAAAATATCATATTAATTAAACATAGCATCCCCAAGCTTGGGACAAACATTAATTGCAGCAAATAAATTCTCAAACATGTCATTCTCATCAAACATAGCATCCCCAAGCTTGGGCCTTTGCATATCATAAGCATAATCACTCTCATCATTAATAGTATGGATAGCACCAATAGTATAGCAATTATCATCATCATAATGAGTAATAGGAGCAACATCATTTGGGAGGGATACCTTTTTACCTTTGCTTCTCCGTCTTTTCTTTTTCTTCTTCACATTAAGTATGGGTTTAATCCTCTTTTTGGAGCTCCTTATTAATGATATTGGTTGAATAGAAGGCTCCTCCTCGTTACCTGATTCATCATAAGAAAGAATAGGAGGATATTGGGAAGTCTCTTCCCTTTCATTAGTATTCTCTTCATCTTCCATTTGTTTTCTTGTCTTTATGTAATTGGCAATATAAGGATTTTCAATGCAGTTCACCACACAATACATATAAATATCCTCTAGATCAAAATCAAGAACTTTATCAAGGACAAATTCTGGCATATCCTTAGTTATAGGTTTCATTTCTTAATAACCCACAAGCAAACTAAGTTCATTATGATGCACAAGGGAAATCAAGTCATCACAATTTTTGGACATGATACGATCATGAAACAATTTGCATTGGATATTTAAATGACCACGTTCATTGCAAAGTTCATAAGGATGGCTACGAAAATTTAAATTTTTAGCACAAACATCTAGCCTTTCTTGCAACCATTTAGTTTCTAAATACTTATGCTTCTTGCAAAATCTATCTCCCCTATTTGGTGTGTACTTGCAAACCCTATGCACTCCACAAAAATTGACATGCTTATAAGAGACATTTTCATCATGACTAGTGCAATCATCATTAGTACTATGGATATTCAAAGAGTTCATACTAACAACATTGCAATCATGCTCATCATTCAAATATTTAGTGCCAAACATTTTAATGCATTCTTCTTCTAACACTTTGGCAAAATTATCGGAATCCTTATTTTCACGAAAGACATTAAAAAGATGAAGCATATGAGGCAATCTTACTTCCATTTTTTGTAGTTTTCTTTCATAGAGTAAACTAGTGATAAAACAAGAAACTAAAAGATTCGATTGCAAGATCTAAAGATATACCTTCAAGCACTAACCTCCCCGGCAATGGCACCAGAAAAGAGCTTGATGTCTACTACACAACCTTCTTCTTGTAGACGTTGTTGGGCCTCCAAGTGCAGAGGTTTGTAGGACAGTACAAATTTCCCTCAAGTGGATGACCTAAGGTTTATCAATCTATGGGAGGCGTAGGATGAAGATGGTCTCTCTCAAACAACCCTGCAATGTCGGTGTTCTGGGAACGGGGGTCCCCAGACTTGCCTGCCTGCGGCCCACGGCGTGGCTTTGCTAGCAGGCCTGTATGGCCCATCTTCATCAACAAGGCATTCAAGACCCTCGCGAGGGACCAAGCCTCGCGAGGCGGACGTAGCAAGACCTCCTTAGGAGCGGCCTCGCCAGGATGGCTCATGAGGGGCGGAGAGTTCAAGGCCAGGCAAACCTCGCAAGGTTCTCGTGACGTGAGCCATGACGATCGAGACCAGGCGGGCGCCAGCGCACGCAGCGTCCTTGTTTCATCTTTGGTGCCAAGGGGGCAAGCGCAGGCGCAGAGTACCGAGGCATCAAGCAAAGGTTTCCATATTGGTGCAACGAGACCAAGACCAGAAGGACAGCAAGACGGAGGTCACCGTGGAGCCCAAGATGGCGTCACCACCAGAGCTTTTGGCAAACGAAGACAGCTTTTGTCAGGATAGCTTGCACTATCTGTCCCCCTTTGAATTGGTCATTGTTGGCTCCCTTCCCGCTCAATATTTGGGGAGAGGACCAAGGCCACTATTAATAGGACTAGCCACCACCATAGCTGGGGGGAGACGGGGTCTTAGATTGGAGACACACACAAGTTCACCAAGCACAAGAACACCTCAACCTCAGGAGGTTGTTCTTCCCCTTTGTACTGTTCATCCTCAGCCCAAGAAGCAATCCACCACCACCACATTGGAGTAGGGTATTACACCACAACGATGGCCCGAACCAGTATAAATCTTGTGTCCTTTGTGTTGCGAGTTCGTCGAGTTAGTTCGTAAGATCTTAGCAAAGTTAGGATGTGGATCGGCAGGGGGGAGTCTTCGCGCGCACCCGGTGTTTGAACCTTAAGGGTTATGCCGGAACCCGTGATCCGACATTTGGCGCGCCAGGTAGGGGTGCGACGGAGTCTTCCTTCCGTCGACTCGCGCTCCACCATCTCCACGCCCGCTCCCCATGGCGGGCACCCCTCCAGTTGGATCTACCGGTGCCCACGGTAGCGCTCGGGGGCTCCGAGCCCTTGCCCCCTCCTTGCGGCAGGTGCAGTGGCCTCCCAAGTTCAAGCCGGAGATGCCGCCGCGCTACGACGGTGCGGCGGACCCGTCGGCTTTCCTGCTAGCGTACGAGGAGGCCGTCCTGGAAGCCGGGGGCGACGACAAGGTCATGGCCAACTGGTTCCCAATGGCCCTTGTAGGCGCGCCACGCGCCTGGCTCCTCCATTTGCCGGAGTCTTCTGTCGCCACCTGGGAGGAGCTGCGCAACCTCTTCATCACTCGCTTAGGGGAACCGGCGGCCCCCATCATTGCAGCCCTTCTCGACGGTTCACAAGCACCACCCTCAGATCGGCATGTCAAGCCGTACTTTTGCTAGATCGGCACCGCTTCCAAGCGCCCGGGGGCTCCGCCCGGCTGGGCCGCGCCTGAGGCCAACCTCACCTTCGACTCAGAGGATCATCCCGCCTCCACCGTCGGCTCGGGTGCGCTCCTGATGCTGTGCGCACCCACCATCTGCCACGTAACCATCACCAAGACACTTGTCGACGATGGCGCCGGCCTCAATGTGCTCTCCGTCAAGGCCTTCAGCCTCCTCCACGTACCGTTCGAGCGGCTCCGCCCCAGCAAGCCCTTTTCGGGGGTTGGCGGAGGCCCCGCCCGCTCCCTGGGGAAGATCCGCCTCCCCGTGACCTTCGGCACACGCGACAACTACCGCACCGAGCTCATCGACTTCGACATCGCCCGCATTGGCCTCCCGTACAACGCCATCCTCGGGTACCCTGCTCTGGCCCAGTTCATGGCAGCAACCCATCCTGCTTACAACCTCCTGAAGATGCCGGGGAGCCAGGGTGTCCTCACCATCAAGGGGGACACCAAGGAGGCCCAGGCTGCGCTCAAGCTTGCCATCAAGGCCGCCGCAACAGCACGACCCGCCGACGCGGATACCTCCAAGGCCAAGGGAGCCGCACCCACCAAGAAGAAGCAGTTCTTCACTCAGGACAAGGCAGAAACCAAGCAAGTGTTGGTCGAGGAGGACGGGTCCTCAGGGGCAACCTTTACCATAAGCGACAACCTCGAGCCTGCTCAGGAGGAGGCGCTAGTGAAGTTTTTGCATGCAAACAAGGGAGTTTTCGCCTGGGAGCCCGATCAGCTGGTAGGGGTCCCATGAGAGGTAATAGAGCACCACGTGAAGGTGTGCCCCAACGTACGCCCCGTGAAGCAGAAGGCAAGGCGGCAGTCCACGGAGAAGCAAGCTTTCATCGTCCAAGAAACCCGCAAGTTGGAGGTTGCGGGTGTCATTCGCAAGGTTCGGTACCTTGAATGGCTGGCGAACCCCGTCGTCGTCCCCAAGGAAGGCGGGAAGGAGCAGATGTGCATCGACTTCACCAACCTCAACAAGGCTTGCCCCCAAGATCCGTTCCTGCTTCCACGCATCGACCAGATCGTCGACTCCACCGCCGAGTGCGACTTTCTATGCTTCTTGGATGCGTTCTCAGGATATCACCAGATTAAGATGGCGGTAGAAGATGTGGAGAAGACAGCCTTCCTGACCCCGTGTGGGGCGTACTGCTACACTTGCATGTTGTTCGGGCTATGCAACACGGGCGCAACCTTCCAGCGGCTCATGCACATCGCCTTAGGGCGGAAGCTCGGGAGAAACACTAAAGCCTACGTCGACGACATCATGGTGAAGTCTCGGGAGGTGGGGACCTTGATCCAAGACCTGGAGGAGACCTTCTAAATCCTTCACCAGGTGGACTTGTGGCTCAACCCGGAGAAATGCGTGTTTGGCGTCCCTTCCGGCAGGCTGTTGGGTTTCCTAGTGTCCCACAGGGGGATCGAGGCCAACTCAGAGAAGGTTAAGGACATTGAAGACATGAGTCCACCGCAGACCCTCAAGGAAATGCAGAAGTTGGCTGGTCGGATGACTGCGTTGGGGCGCTTTATCTCTAAGCTGGGGGAGCGTGCCCTACCCTTCTTCAAGCTAATGAAAAAGAAGGGCCCGTTCGAGTGGACCCTAGAGGCCGACCAAGCTTTTCAAGACCTCAAGAGATACCTGACCAGCCCTCCAGTGATGGTGGCGCCACGACCTCGCGAGCCCCTAGTGCTCTATCTTGCCGCCACCCCGTACTCAGCCAGCGCGACTCTGGTGGCGGTTTGTGAAGAACACCAAGCCAAGGGCGCATCGCGCCGTGCCACGCCTCCAGCAGAGACGGTGCAAGACCACAAGGGCGCCACAAGGGCCGCAGTAGCAGCGGCAGAGGATCAGGCTCGGCAGGACGACGCCCCCAAACTCGCGAAGACTTCGGCAAGCAATCAAGCATCGGGGGCTCTACCTCCTAAGGAGGCACCCTAGCTTCCGAAAGACGCAAACCTTATCAACACGCCTACCCTCGTCAAGCACCCGGTATACTTCGTCAGCACGGTGTTGCGGGGCGCAATACCCCATGCCTCAGAAGCTCCTACTCGCGCTCCTAGTGGCCTCGCGAAACTTGCGGCACTACTTCCAGGGCCACCCCATCAAGGTCGTCTTAGCTTACCCATTGGAGAGAGTGCTCAGGAGCCCCAACTCTGCCGGAAGAGTCACTGAATGGAACATCGAGCTGCAAGCATTCGAGTTGGAGTTCAGTACTACTAGGGTCATCAAGGGAGCCGCGCTCGCTGATTTCGTGGCAGAATGGATAGACGCCCCAGCACTTGAAGAAGGCGAAGACCGGTCCCTCTCGCCGGGAAGCGAGGCACCTGACGGCTGGGTCATGTATTTCGATGGTGCCTTCGCGCGCTAGGGTGCGGGGGCCGGAGCAATACTCATCTCGCCCACTCAGGACAAGCTCTACTACGCCGTGCAGCTCTGCTTCCAGCAGGGCGAGAAGGTCTCCAACAACATTGCAGAATACGAAGGCCTCATAGCCGGCCTGAAGGCTGCGGCGGCGATGGGGGTGAAGCATCTCACTATCAGGGGCGACTCACAACTCCCCATCAACTTCTCCAACAAGGTATACGAGACGAAGGACGAGCACATGGAAGCATACCTCGCGGAGGTGCGCGAGATGGAGAAGCAATTTCTGGGCCTGGAGTTGCAGCACGTGCCTTGTGGCACCAACAAGGAAGTTGACGACATCACCAGAAGAGCATCCAAGCGACAGCCCCAAGAGCCTGGCGTCTTCGAGGAGCGACTCTTCAAGCCATCAGCAACGCCACCACTTTCAAGAACAGCTCAGCCTCGGGAGGCACTCCCACAGCCGCCTGCCACAGGAGCCCCAGCCCGTGGCCCGACCTCAGGAGAGTGCCTACTCCTGGCGCTCGAGCCCCAGAAGGGATGTTGGATCAAGGAATTCAAGGAATACCTGATGCAAGGGGCGTTGCCGGAGAAGTAGGAGGACGCGGAGCGCGTCGCCCGTCAGGCCACAACATACTGCATCCAGGACGGTGAGTTATACAGGAAGCGACCAAATGACGTTTCACTGCATTGTATCTCTAGGGAACAGGGGAAAGAGCTGATAGCTGACATACACGGCGGGGACTGCGGGCACCACTCGTCATCGTGAACCCTCGCTGGCAAGGCATTCTGAAGTGGATTCTACTAGCCTACGACGCTCAACGACGCGGCAGAGCTGGTGAAGTCCTGCGAGGCCTGCCAATTCCATGCCAAGCAGGTACATCAGCCAGCTTAGGGCCTCCAGACCATCCCACTCTCATGGTTCTTCGTGGTCTGGGGGCTGGATATTCTGGGCCCGTTCCCTCGGGCGCCTGGGGGCTATCGATACCTCTACGTCGCCATCGACAAGTTCACTAAGTGGTCGGAGGTTGAAGTCGTCTGCACCATCCCAGCTCATCAAGGGCCTCGTGAGCCGTTTCAGGGTCCCCAACCGCATCATCACCGACAACGACTCGCAGTTCACTAGTACTGTCTTCAAGTCATATTGTGCTAACCTTGGAACGCAGATCTGCTACACCTCAGTAGCACACCCCAGGAGCAATGGCCAGGCCGAACGCGCCAACGCGGAGGTCCTGAGGGGCCTCAAGACCAGGACCTTCAAGAAGAAGCTTGAAACCTGCGGCAGGGGCTGGCACGACGAGCTCCAGTCTGTACTATGGTCGATCCGCACCACCGCCACCAAGCCAACGAGCGAAACCCCGTTCTTCCTTGTTTATGGAGCAGAAGCAGTCCTCCCTCACAAGGTCGAGCATCGCTCCGCACGGGATCCTGGCGTTTGATGAGACGCAGCAGGACGCCACGCGGGGGATGGACCTCGTGCTGGGGGAGGAACGTCGCCGCGAAGCTGCACTACAGGCGGCAAGATACCAGCAGGCGCTGCAGGGGTACCACTGTTGCAGCGTCCGCTCCAGGACTCTTGAGGTGGGTGACCTTGTCCTGAGGCGGGTGCTCTCCAGGGAGGGGCTGCATAATCTCTCACCCGTGTGGGAGGGCCCGTTCAAGGTCGTCCACGTCTCCAGGCCTGGCGCCACGTGCCTGGAGATGCAGGACGGGGTACCCACCCAAAACGCCTGGAACATCCAACACCTCCGGAAGTTCTAGCCATGAAGAAAGGCCCAGTGCCTGTGAAGAAGGCCCGGTGCCTGTGGAGAAGGCCCAATGCCTGTGGAGAAGGCCCGGTGCCTGTGAAGAAGGCCCGGTGCCTGTGAAGAAAGGCCCCAGTGCCTGTGAAGAAGGCCCAGTGCCTGTGAAGAAGGCCCAGTGCCTATGAAGAAAGGCCACATGCTTGTGAAGAATCACTGCCCGTGACACTCTCACATAATAATGTGTGGGGATGTACACACTTTGGAACCTCAGGAGAGCCGCCCTTGGGTCTCGAGGGCTCCCTCCCACACTGAGTGGCAGCACTTAGCTCCGCGCTAGTGAGAAGACGTCGAAGACTACACTAGGTGCCGAACGCAGCTTTTCATTTGCTTTTCGAAGTTGGCTCACCCCTCTTTTAATTGAAATTTGCTTTTTGGTGTTTATTGCTGGCCCCGTTTTATCGCTTTCTGCCTCTGTTTCTGCCTTCGCCTCTTTGGTCGACCTGTACTCTCCCTCACGTCACTCACGAGGGGGCTAAACAGGTACCTTCGTGAGCTTCCTCCTTCTATCTTTTCGCGAGGCACCCTCATTCGAGCCCATAGGCTGGCGCACCTCTCGTAATCCGTGCCCCACAGGTATCGCGACGCGAAGCGCCGAGTCAAGGCCAGCGGCACCTATGACCAAGCCCCGGGTGAGCGATAAACCTCTTCATGATTTTTTTGCAGTTCCTAAGCGCATATCAGGTCAAGGAGGCCTCGACAGGTACTAGGAAGCAAGCGCCTCGTGAGGAGGAGGCCACTCAAAACAAGCCGAGCTAAGTTATCCCTACATAAAATGACGATGTTGCAACACAGCACAGGAACGGCAAACATAACATAACGATTGAGATCAGTTCGATACACGCCCCTCTGGGGCCCATTCTGGTTTCTTTCTGATGCAGGAAGGAAAAGAAGAACAAAATAGAAGCGGTGCCTACAGCGGTCCACGAGGGCAAGTCCCAGCACCCTCCTGAGCTCAGCCGGACCCCTCCTCGCGCTTCATGGAGGCGCGGCGACGAGACGACCCGCCACCATCTTCGAAGCGGGCATGGCGGTGTGGCGGCTGGTCATAGCCACCACTGCTGGAGCTATCACTGGGGGAAGAGCTGCCATAGTCGGACGAGACGCGGTCGGCACCAAGGGCGGGTTCGCCCTCATCCTCTTCGCGGTCATCGCCAAGGCCGAGCACCTCCTCGTCGTCGTTCACCTCGGGCAGCACCCGGCGCGGCGACCATCTTCCCCAAACACCCTCACATAGAGGGTCGCATCACCGTCGTACTTGAAGTGAAGGGTGCACCGCCTGCCCAGGCCGCGCGCGCGAGCAAAAATCTGCCAACCGTGGGCCAGACCTGCATTGCCCGCGGCGGAGACCTCGACCGCGACCCAGGAATCCCTACTGCAGCAGCTGTCTGCCTGTAGCCAAAGCCCGCCTGGACCTGAGGCCGGCAACTCGTCGATGAAGAAGCGCGGGAGCTGAAGCCAGTTGTCGGCCAGGTTCTCCGACCAGACGACGAACTCCGGCAGCATGAAAGGATCGAGAAGAGGTGTCTAGAGGGGGTGATTAGACACTAAGTGCTAAAAGTTGCAGTTTTTAATTTCCTTAGGTTGAAGTGGAGTTTTGGCACAAGTTTAACAACCACAATACATATCAAGCAAGCATGCAAAGAGTATGTGAGTAGTGGAAAGTAAATCATGCAACATGCAAGAATTTAAAGAGATGGGATTGGAGTGTGCAAACGCAATTTGGAGACATGGGGAATTTTTGAGACGTGGTTCCGATAGGTGGTGCTATCGTACATCCACGTTGACGGAGACTTCAACCCACGAAGGGTAACGGCTGCGCGAGTCCATGGAGGGCTCCACCCACGAAGGGTCCACGAAGAAGCAACCTTGTCTATCTGATACGTCTCCAACGTAAATATAATTTTTGATTGCTCCATGCTATATTATCTACTGTTTTGGACATTATTGGGCTTTATTTTCCACTTTTATATTATTTTTTGGGACTAACCTATTAACCGGAGGCCCAGCCCAGAATTGCTGTTTTTTTTGCCTATTTTAGGGTTTCGAAGAAAAGGAATATCAAACGGAGTCCAAACGGAATGAAACCTTCGGGAACGTGATTTTCTCGCCGAACATGATCCAGGAGACTTGGACCCTACGTCAAGAAACAAAGGAGGAGGCCACGAGGTAGGGGGCGCGCCTACCCCCCCAAGCGCGCCCTCCACCCTCGTGGGCCCCCTGTTGCTCCACCGACGTACTCCTTCCTCCTATATATACCTACATACCCCCAAACGATCAGATACGGAGCCAAAACCCTAATTCCACCGCTGTAACTTCCTGTATCCACGAGATCCCATCTTGGGGCCTGTTCCAGAGCTCCGCCGGAGGGGGCATCCATCATGGAGGGCTTCTACATCAACCACATAGCCTCTCCGATGAAGTGTGAGTAGTTTACCTCAGACCTTCGGGTCCATAGTTATTAGCTAGATGGCTTCTTCTCTCTTTTTGGATCTCAATACAATGATCTCCCCCTCTCTTGTGGAGATCTATTCGATGTAATCTTCTTTTTGTGGTGTATTTGTTGAGACCGATGAATTGTGGGTTTATGATCAAGTTTATCTATGAACAATATTTGAATCTTCTCTGAATTCTTTTATGTATGATTGGTTATCTTTGCAAGTCTCTTCGAATTATCAGTTTGGGTTGGCCTACTAGATTGATCTTTCTTGCAATGGGAGAAGTGCTTAGCTTTGGGTTCAATCATGCGGTGTCCTTTCCCAGTGACAGTAGGGGCAGCAAGGCACGTATTGTATTGTTGCCATCGAGGATAACAAGATGGTTTTTTATCATATTGCATGAATCTATCCCTCTACATCATGTCATCTTGCTTAAGGCGTTACTCTGTTTTCATGAACTTAATACTCTAGATGCATGCTGGATAGCGGTCGATGAGTGGAGTAATAGTAGTAGATGCAGGCAGGAGTCGGTCTACTTGTCTTGGACGTGATGCCTATATACATGATCATACCTAGATATTCTCATAACTATGCTCAATTATGTCAATTACTCAATAGTAATTCATTCACCCACCGTAAAATACTTATGCTCTTGAGAGAAGCCACTAGTGAAACCTATGGCCCCCGAGTCTATCTTCATCATATTAATCTTCCAATACTTAGTTATTTCCTTTGCTTTTATTTTACTTTGCATCTTTACCACAAAAATACCAAAAATATTATCTTATCATATCTATCAGATCTCACTCTCGTAAGTGACCGTGAAGCGATTGACAACCCCTTATCGCGTTGGTTGTGAGGAGTTATTTGCTTTGTGCAGGTACTAGGGGACGCGCGCGCAACCTCCTACTGGATTGATACCATGGTTCTCAAAAACTGAGGGAAATACTTAGGCTACTTTGCTGCATCATCCCTTCCACTTCGGGGAAATCCAACGCAGTGCTCAAGAGGTAGCAAGAAGAATTTCTGGCGCCGTTGCCGGGGTGGTTCGCGCAAGTCAAGATTTGACTTCCAACAACGAGCCATTTCTAGCGTCTATGCAAAAGTCAACATACCAGGTACCCATCACAATCCTTATCTCCTGCATTACATTATTTGCCATTTGCCTCTCGTTTTCCTCTCCCCCACTTCACCCTTGCCGTTTTATTCGCCCTCTCTCTCTATCCTCCCTCTCTTTTCCGTTCGCCTCTTTTTCGTTTGCTTGTCGTTATGGCTAGTCCCTTATCTTCTCCGTTGTCTCCTGAAAATGAAGTTCTAAATTTTAAGCAAAGTGAGGAAGAAAATCTAAAAGACGCTTTGTATAGAATTTGCAATGCTCAAAATAGATCTACCAGGAAGCAATCTACTTCCGTTCTTCTTTGCAATTTTTATGTAGGCATCACTCCTTGGCATAGATATATCCTTGATACTATTTCCGGAGGGAACTTCTTGGGTAGCCATACTTTTGATTCTTACAATGCTATGATAGATTTATTTGGCTCACCACCTCTTTTGGTTAATGGAACTATGTTAACTTTGGAACATGTAATGCAAAGACTTGAAATTATTGAAAATAAGTTTGCAACTGTAGAATTAATTGAAAATTTGGATAAAAAGATCCACAATCAAATCACTCAATATGGATCTAAAGTAGGAGTCACTTTGAAAAATATTAAAGAAAAGGAACCAATAGTTAATGAGAAAACAAATCAGAATTCCACTAGAATTGATAAACTTGAGGGTATTATTACCAACTTGGGAACCGATTTTTCTTCCGTAAAGAATACTCCGAGTCCTCCTACTAAAATTTCCAAGCTTATGTATGTTCCTAAAAATAAGGGTGAATCCTCTAGTAAGGAAACTGCGGATCTCAAATTATAAGTATTCATCCCAATCTTTTTGCTATCATTAAGGAACCATTTGTTACAAATGATTTTTTCGATCTTGTGCCTAAAAGTTTGATAATCAATAAAAAGAAAGAAATTTCTAAGGATGGTAGATGCCTCATTGAATAATTGCCAACCAAAGATGGCAATGCCTAGATCTATCCTTGCTTTTTATGCCTAGCTAGGGGCGTTAAACGATAGATCTTGTTGGGAGGCAACCCAATTTTATTTTTATTCCTTGCTTTTTGCTCCTGTTTAGTAATAAATAATTTACCTAGCCTCTGTTTTGGTTGTGTTTTTTGTGTTTAATTATTGTTTGTGCCAAGTAGAACCGTTGGGAAGACTTGGGGAAAGTCTTGATATCTTGCTGTAAAAAACAGAAACTTTAGCGCTCACAAGAACTGCTGCCATTTTTATTTGGAAAGCTATATTTAGTTAATTCTTTTTGCAGACGATTAATAGATAAATTCCTCACGTCCAGCAATTTATTTTAGAATTTTTGGGGTTCCAGATCTTGCGCTAGCTATGGATTACTACAGACTGTTATGTTTTTGACAGATTCTGTTTTTCGTTTGTTGTTTGCTTGTTTTGATGAATCTATGGCTAGTAAAATAGTTTATAAACCATCGAGAAGTTGGAATACAGTAGGTTTAACACCAATATAAATAAATAATGAGTTCATTACAGTACCTTGAAGTGGTCTTTTGTTTTCTTTCACTAACGGAGCTCACGAGATTTTCTACTTTGAGTTTTGTGTTGTGAAGTTTTCAAGTTTTGGGTAAAGATTTGATGGATTATGGAACAAGTAGTTGCAAGAGCCTAAGCTTGGGGATTCCCATGGCACCCACAATATAATCTAAGGACACCTAAAATCCAAAGCTTGGGGATTCCCCGGAAGGCATCCCCTCTTTCGTCTACTTCTATCGGTAACTTTACTTGGAGCTATATTTTTATTCACCACATGATATGTGTTTTGCTTGGAGCGTCTTGTATGATTTGAGTCTATGCCTTTTAGTTTACCACAATCATCCTTGCTGTACACACCTTTTTAGAGAGCCATATATAATTTGGAATTTGTTAGAATACTCTATGTGCTTCGCTTATATCTTTTGAGTTATATAGTTTTGCTCTAGTACTTCACTTATATCTTTTAGAGCACGGTGGTGGATTTGTTTTATAGAAACTATTGATCTATCATGCTTCACTTAGATCATTTTGAGAGTCTTAAATAGCATGGTAATTTTATTAAATAATCCTAGTATGCTAGGTATTCAAGATTAGTAAAAAAATTCCTATGAGTGTTTTGAATAATAAGAGAAGTTTGATGCTTGATGATTGTTTTGAGATATGGAGGTAATAATATCAAAGTCGTGCTAGTTGAGTAGTTGTGAATTTGAGAAGTGCTTGTGTTGAAGTTTGCAAGTCCCGTAGCATGCACGTATGGTAAACGTTATGTAACAAATTTGAAACATGGGGTGTTCTTTGATTACCTTCCTTATGAGTGGCGGTCGGGGACGAGCGATGGTCTTTTCCTACCAATCTATCCCCCTAGGAGCATGCGCGTAGTGCTTTGGTTTTTGATGACTTGTAGATTTTTGCAATAAGTATGTGAGTTCTTTATGACTAATGTTGAGTCCATGGATTATACGCACTCTCACCCTTCCATCATTGCTAGCCTCTTAGGTACCGTGCATTGCCCTTTCTCACATTGAGAGTTGGTGCAAACTTCGCCGGTGCATCCAAACCCCGTGATATGATACGCTCTTTCACACATAAACCTCCTTATATCTTCCTCAAAACAGCCACCATACCTACCTATTATGGCATTTCCATAGCCATTCCGAGATATATTGCCATGCAACTTTCCACCATTCTGTTTATCATGACACATTCATCATTGTCATATTGCTTAGCATGATCATGTAGTTGACATAGTATTTGTGGCAAAGCCACCGTTCATAATTCTTTCATACATGTCACTCTTGATTCATTGCATATCCCGGTACACCGCGGGAGGCATTCATATAGAGTCATCTTTTGTTCTAGTATCGAGTTGTAATCATTGAGTTGTAAATAAATAGAAGTGTGATGATCATCATTTTCTAGAGCATTGTCCCAAGTGAGGAATATATGTATAAAAAGAAGGCCATAAAAAAGGCCCAAAAAATGAGAGAGAAAGAGAGAAGGGACAATGCTACTATCCTTTGCCACACCTGTGCTTCAAAGTAGCACCATAATCTTCATGATAGAGAGTCTTTTGTTTTGTCACATTCATATACTAGTGGGAATTTTTCATTATAGAACTTGGCTTGTATATTCCAACAATGGGCCTCCTCAAGTGCCCTAGGTCTTCGTGAGCAAGCAAGTTGGATGCACACCCACTTAGTTTCTTTTGTTGAGCTTTCATACATTTATAGCTCTACTGCATCCGTTGCATGGCAATCCCTACTCCTTGCATTAACATCAATCGACGGGCATTAGCCCATTGATTAGCCTCGTTGATGTGAGACTTTCTCCCTTTTGTCTTCTCCACATAACCCCCATCATCATATTCTATTCCACCCATAGTGCTATGTCCATGGCTCGCGCTCATATATTGTGTGAAATTTTATAGGTTTGAGATTGCTAAAGTATGAAACAATTTCTTGGCTTGTCATCGGGGTTGTGCATGATGAGAGTATTCTTGTGTGACGAAAATGGAGCATGACTAAACTACATGATTTTGTAGGGATGAACTTGCTTTGTCCATGTTATTTTGAGAAGACATAATTGCTTAGTTAGTATGCTTGAAGTACTATTATTTTTATGTCAATATGAACTTTTATCTTGAATCTTTCAGATCTGAATATTCATGCCACAATTAAGAAGGATTACATTGAAATTATGCCTAGTAGCACTCCGCATCAAAAATTCTGTTTTTATCATTTACCTACTCGAGGACGAGCAGGAATTAAGCTTGGGGATGCTTGATACGTCTCCAACGTATCTATAATTTTTGATTGCTCCATGCTATATTATCTACTGTTTAGGACATTATTGGGCTTTATTTTCCAGTTTTATATTATTTTTGGGACTAACCTATTAACCGGAGGCCCAGCCCAGAATTGTTGTTTTTTGCCTATTTTAGGGTTTCGAAGAAAAGGAATATCAAACAAAGTCCAAACGGAATGAAACCTTCGGGAACGTGATTTTCTCCCCGAACATGATCCAGGAGACTTGGACCCTACGTCAAGAAACAAAGGAGGAGTCCACGAGGTAGGGGGCGCGCCTACCCCCCCCCCCAGGCGTGCCCTCCACCCTCGCGGGCCCCCTGTTGCTCCACCGACGTACTCCTTCCTCCTATATATACCTATGTACCCCCAAACGATCAGATACGGAGCCAAAACCCTAATTCCACCGCCGTAACTTCCTGTATCCACGAGATCCCATCTTGGGGCCTGTTCCAGAGCTCCGCCGGAGGGGGCATCCATCAAGGAGGGCTTCTACATCAACCACATAGCCTCTCCGATGAAGTGTGAGTAGTTTACCTCAGACCTTCGGGTCCATAGTTATTAGCTAGATGGCTTCTTCTCTCTTTTTGGATCTCAATACAATGATCTCCCCCTCTCTTGTGGAGATCTATTCGATGTAATCTTCTTTTTGCGGTGTGTTTATTGAGACCGATGAATTGTGGGTTTATAATCAAGTTTATCTATGAACAATATTTGAATCTTCTCTGAATTCTTTTATGTATGATTGGTTATCTTTGCAAGTCTCTTTGAATTATCAGTTTGGTTTGGCCTACTAGATTGATATTTCTTGCAATGGGAGAAGTGCTTAGCTTTGGGTTCAATCTTGCGGTGTCCTTTCCCAGTGACAGTAGGGGCAGCAAGGCACGTATTGTATTGTTGCCATCGAGGATAACAAGATGTTTTTTTATCATATTACATGAATTTATCCCTCTACATCATGTCATCTTGCTTAAGGCGTTACTCTGTTTTCATGAACTTAATACTCTAGATGCATGCTGGATAGCGGTCGATGAGTGGAGTAATAGTAGTAGATGCAGGCAGGAGTTGGTCTACTTGTCTTGGACGTGATGCCTATATACATGATCATACCTAGATATTCTCATAACTATGCTCAATTCTGTCAATTGCTCAACAGTAATTCGTTCACCCACCGTAAAATACTTATGCTCTTGAGAGAAGCCACTAGTGAAACCTATGGCCCCTGGGTCTATCTTCATCATATTAATTTTCCAATACTTAGTTATTTCCTTTGCTTTTATTTTACTTTGCATCTTTACCACAAAAATACCAAAAATAGTATCTTATCATATCTATCAGATCTCACTCTCATAAGTGACCGTGAAGGGATTGACAACCCCTTATCGCGTTGGTTGCGAGGAGTTATTTGCTTTGTGCAGGTACTAGGGGACGCGCCGCAACCTCCTACTGGATTGATATCTTGGTTCTCAAAAACTGAGGGAAATACTTATGCTACTTTGCTGCATCATCCCTTCCTCTTCGGGGAAATCCAACGCAGTGCTCAAGAGGTAGCACTATCCCACCATGGCCGTCGCCCATGAAGGACTTGCCTCACTAGCGGTATATCTTCACAAAGTAGGCGATCTCCTTGCCCTTACAAACTCCTTGGTTCAACTCCACAATCTTGTCGGAGGCTCCCAAGTGACACCTAGCCAATCTAGGAGACACCACTCTCCAAGAAGTAACAAATGGTGTGTTGATGATGAACTCCTTGCTCTTGTGCTTCAAATGATAGTCTCCCCAACACTCAACTCTCTCTCACAGGATATGGATTTGTTGGATAGAAGATTTGAGTGGAAAGCAACTTGGGGAAGGCTAGAGATCAAGATTCATATGGTAAGAATGGAATTTCTTGGCCTCAACACAAGTGTAGGTGGTTCTCTCTCAGAAAAAGTAAGTTGGAAGTGTAGGTTTGTTCTGATGGCTCTCTCCTCGAATGAAGAGGTGGTGGAGGGGTATATATAGCCTCCACACAAAATCTAACGGTTACACACAACTTGCCAATCTCGGTGGGACCGAATTGATAAACTCGGTCGGACCGATTCAGCAAATCTAGTGACTGTTAGGGTTTTCGTGGGACCGATGTGCTAGGGTTAGGGTAAATCCAAAACTCGGTTTGACCGATTACTCAAACTCGGTGGGACCAATTTGGGTAATAAGTGTAACAGAGAGTTGGCCAAGGAAACTCGGTGGGGCCGATTGCATATCTCGATGGGACCGAAAATATTGCAATAGGTAACAGAGAGTTTTGAAGCCCATCTCGGTGAGACCGAGATCCAATCAGTGAGACCGAACTGATTAGGGTTTCTGGCAGTGGCTATGTCAACTGAACTCGATGGCTCCGGATAGAAAGAATCGGTGGGGCCGAGTTGGATATTTGCTGTGGGACATATTTGGAAGTGAGAAAGAGGTTGAGGGCTTTGGAGCATATCACTAAGCACTTTGAGCAAGCAAGCCATTAAGCAACACCTCATCCCTTCTTAATAGTATTGGCTTTTCCTGTAGACTCAATGTGATCTTGGATCACTAAAATAGAAAATGTAGAGTCTTGAGCTTGGAGCTTGAGCCAATCCTTTGTCCTTAGCATTTTGAAGGGGCTCCACATCCTCTAGTCCATGACACTTCATTGTTGAACTTATATGAAACATACTAGGTAAAAGTGTTAGTCCAACAAGAGATATCTTGACATTAATTACCAAAACCACCTAGGGAGCACTTGTGCTTTCAATCTTCCCCTTTTTGGTAAGTGATGACAACATACATCAAAGCTTTAGATAAAGATATAGAGAATAGTAAGTAAAGCTTTGGAAAGACATGTAACATGCATAGTCTCCCCCTACATGTATGCAATCAAGTGAATACGGAATATAGGAGCATGTGAATGCATAAACATGACAGAGTAAGCAATGTGTTACATGTATCTTGGCTATATGCATCAGAGCAAATGATGTGAATATGAGAAATGTACCTTCATGCTCATGAGTCCTTCTTGCAAACAGTATGTACATCAGCAAGAGTTTCTCATACACATGACTGTGATGCATATACTTACCTTGTGGTCTTGAGTTGGCTTAGGATGGGATGAACCTGCGTAAACAAGGTTAGATAACACAGATACACCTACTGGCCAGAGCAAACAAAAGAAACCACGAGAGTACCAAGACTGGGATGACATGTAGAGTGAGTACTAAGTACCACATTGAATAGAGACATGTCCCCAAAGGTAAAGATGTGCAATAAATCAAGGATTTCCTTCCCTTAGATGTCTTGCTCCCCCTGAATCTAGCATGGGATGCTGGGAGAAGATAGGGAACAGAAAATCAGAGCTCAAAGGAAATAAACAGAGCTAATGCAAATGAGCAAATATGAACATGTCTTTCCCCTCTTGAAGGCATGTGACTTCTCTCCTCTTGAACACCAAGCATCAGGGGTCCTTGATGATTACTCTTTCTTCCCTTGAGTATTCTCTCCCCCTATAGATATGATTAAGCTTTGATGTGATTTCTCTCTCCCCCTTTGACATCAATTTCCAAGAAGGGTTCTTCTGGGTTTTTTGTCATGATGGGTTTGGTCCTTGAGTCACAGAACAAAGTAGCAAGTTGAATGGGATGTTGGTCGAGGACAAGATTCATTGAGTGAAGCTGGATCAAAAAGAATGCAAAAACAAGTGGAAGATGTCTTTCCTGTAGTGAAATCGGTGACACCGAGTTGTATGGTTCAGTTGTACCGAGAGCATTCGGTTGGACCGAAAGTATCAAACCGGTGAGACCGAGTTCAATGTAGAGAAAACACTTGTCACCTCAGCTCACTAGACAAGTAAGATCTCACAAGGATTTGCAAGGAATTAACTGAAAGATTTGCAATGAATTTGATGCAAGGAATGCAGAACAGAAAATAAAAGAGAAGAAACTAAAAGGAAGTCTAGATGAAGTTGGAAACAAATATGAATGAGACAAATGCAAGAGCACAAAAAGAACACAAGAGAACTTCATCTAGAATTGGTCGGCGACAGAGTCACCTATGTTAGAGTATATTGACTTAGGAGTCAAGTGAGATCACTTGATCATAGGTCATACTCATTGTTTAAGCTTTTTTTGTTTAAGATTTTTGATGTATTCACATCTTGTCGAGGTGCTTTAACTCGTGATTTGGAGTAAAAGCTTCTCTAAGATGGAATAACATACCTTGGGTGGTGGCGTTGATCATGATCATGCAGTTGAACTTGTGTGGGTTGCTCAAGGTTGATGTAGCTCATCAAGAGTTGGGAGCACCACTTGGAGTTTGAGTTCATCTACCTACATGGGTTAGTTCTTGCACGGAACAGCACCTGTATATCCAAAATGACAATCATGAAACTCAACATAAAATTTGTCAAAGGATATGTTTGAATGGTTGAGTGCTTCCTTGTCTTCATCCACCATTGTGTAGAGACTTGGTGATATGAAGACTGCTCAAGATGTGAGTGATTTGCAATCTCATAGATTTAGATTCATCCAAGTACCTACACGGGTTAGATAACATGCAAGGTGCAAATATATCCAAGACATAAGATAGTCAACATAAGAGAAATATCAAGGATGAGTCATAGGCTCACGCCTTGCATGTATCAAATGGAGTTCCTACTCCAGGTTTGAAGCATCAATGATGTTCAATTCACCTCTTAACTTGCAAAACACTTCTCATCAAGTGGTTTCGTGAATATGTTAGCTAACTGCTTTTTGGTGCAAACATGCTTAAGACTAATGTCCCCTTTGGTAACATGATCTCGAATGAAATGATGACGAACTTCAATATGCTTAGTTCGAGAATGTTGCACGGGATTGTGAGTAGTCTTAATAGCACTCTCATTGTCACAAAGTAATGGAACATGTTTCACATATATCCCATAATCTTTAAGAGTTTGGGTCATCCAAAGTAATTGAGCACAACATGATCTAGCGGCAATGTATTCCGCTTCGGCGGTGGATAAGGATACCGAGTTATATGGGCCTAAGTGGGCCTTAGTGGAAAAGAGAAGGGGCAGCCCAAGATGGGCCGCGCGCCCCTCCCCTCCCTTGGTCCGAATAGGACAAGGAGAGGGGGCCGGCCCCCTCTCTCTTTTCCCCCCTCCGCGAATCCTATTCCAACTAGGATTGGGGGGGGATCCTACTCCCAGAGGGAGTAGGACTCCTCCTGGCGCGCCTCTCCTAGGCCGGCCGCACCCCCCCCCCCCTTGAGCCTTTATATAAGGAGGCAGGGGCACCCCAGAGAAACACAAGTTGATCCATGTGATCATATTCTTAGCTGTGTGCGGTGCCCCCTTCCACCATAGTCCTCGATAATATTGTAGCAGTGCTTAGGCGAAGCCCTGCTGCAGTAGTTCATCAAGATCGTCACCACGCCGTCATGCTGACGGAACTCTTCCCCGACACTTTGCTGGATCGGAGTCCGGGGATCGTCATCGAGCTGAACGTGTGCTAGAACTCGGAGGTGTCGTAGTTTCGGTGCTTGATCGGTCGGGCCATGGAGACGTACGACTACATCAACCAAACGCTTCCGTTGTCGATCTACAAGGGTACGTAGATCATACTCTCCCCTCTTGTTGCTATGCATCACCATGATCTTGCGTGAGCGTAGGAAATTTTTTTGAAATTACTACGAAACCCAACACTGGCATCCGAGCCTAGGTTTTATATGTTGATGTTATATGCACGAGTAGAACACAAGTGAGTTGTGGGCGATATAAGTCATACTGCTTACCAGCATGTCATACTTTGGTTCGGCGGTATTGTTGGACGAAGCGGCCCGGACCGACATTACGCGTACACTTACGCGATACCGGTTCTCCCGACATGCTTTGCACATCGGTGGCTTGCGGGTGACAGTTTCTCCAACTTTAGTTGAACCGAGTGTGGCTACGCCCGATCCTTGCGAAGGTTAAAACAGCACCAACTTGACAAACTATCGTTGTGGTTTTTGATGCGTAGGTAAGATTGGTTCTTGCTTAAGCCCGTAGCAGCCACGTAAAACATGCAACAACAAAGTAGAGGACGTCTAACTTGTTTTTGCAGGGCATGTTGTGATGTGATATGGTCAAGACATGATGCTAAATTTTATTGTATGAGATGATCATGTTTTGTAACCGAGTTATCGGCAACCGGCAGGAGCCATATGGTTGTCGCTTTATTGTATGCAATGCAATCGCGCTGTAATGCTTTACTTTATCACTAAGCAGTAGCGATAGTCATGGAAGCATAAAATTGGCTAGACGACAACGATGCTACGATGGAGATCAAGGTGTCGCGCCGGTGACGATGGTGATCATGACGGTGCTTCAAAGATGGAGATCACAAGCACAAGATGATGATGGCCATATCATATCACTTATATTGATTGCATGTGATGTTTATCTTTTATGCATCTTATCTTGCTTTGATTGACGGTAGCATTATAAGATGATCTCTCACTAAATTATCAAGAAGTGTTCTCCCTGAGTATGCACCGTTGCGAAAGTTCTTCGTGCTGAGACACCACGTGATGATCGGGTGTGATAGGCTCTACGTTCAAATACAACGGGTGCAAAACAGTTGCACACGCGGAATACTCAGGTTATACTTGACGAGCCAAGCATATACAGATATGGCCTCGGAACACGGAGACCGAAAGGTCGAGCGTGAATCATATAGTGGATATGATCAACATAGTGATGTTCACCAATGAAACTACTCCATCTCACGTGATGATCGGACATGGTTTAGTTGATTTGGATCACGTAATCACTTAGATGATTGGAGGGATATCTATCTAAGTGGGAGTTCTTTAAGTAATATGATTAATTGAACCTAAATTTATCATGAACTTAGTACCTGATAGTATCTTGCTTGTTTATGTATGATTGTAGATAAATGGCCCGTGCTGTTGTTCCGTTGAATTTTAATGCGTTCCTTGAGAAAGCAAAGTTGAAAGATGATGGTAGCAATTACACGGACTGGGTCCGTAACTTGAGGATTATCCTCATTGCTGCACAGAAGAATTACGTCCTGGAAGCACCGCTGGGTGCCAGGCCTGCTGCTGGAGCAACACCAGATGTTGTGAACGTCTGGCAAAGCAAAGCTAATGACTACTCGATAGTTCAGTGTGCCATGCTTTACGGCTTAGAACCGGGACTTCAACGACGTTTTGAACGTCATGGAGCATATGAGATGTTCCAGGAGTTGAAGTTAATATTTCAAGCAAATGCCCGGATTGAGAGATATGAAGTCTCCAATAAGTTCTATAGTTGCAAGATGAAGGAGAACAGTTCTGTCAGTGAGCATATACTCAAAATGTCTGGGTATAATAATTACTTGATTCAAATGGGAGTTAATCTTCCAGATGATTGCGTCATTGACAGAATTCTCCAATCACTGCCACCAAGCTACAAGAGCTTCGTGATGAACTATAATATGCAAGGGATGAATAAGACTATTCCTGAGCTCTTCGCAATGCTGAAAGCTGCAGAGGTAGAAATCAAAAAGGAGCATCAAGTGTTGATGGTCAACAAGACCACTAGTTTCAAGAAAAAGGGAAAAGGGAAGAAGAAGGGGAACTTCAAGAAGAACAGCAAGCAAGTTGCTGCTCAAGAGAAGAAACCCAAGTCTGGACCTAAGCCTGAAACTGAGTGCTTCTACTGCAAGCAGACTGGTCACTGGAAGCGGAACTGCCCCAAGTATTTGGCGGATAAGAAGGATGGCAAGGTGAACAAAGGTATATGTGATATACATGTTATTGATGTGTACCTTACTAATGCTCGCAGTAGTATCTGGGTATTTGATACTGGTTCTGTTGCTAATATTTGCAACTCGAAACAGGGACTACGGATTAAGCGAAGATTGGCTAAGGACGAGGTGACGATGCGCGTGGGAAATGGTTCCAAAGTCGATGTGATCGCAGTCGGCACGCTACCTCACATCTACCTTCGGGATTAATATTAGACCTAAATAATTGTTATTTGGTGCCAACGTTAAGCATGAACATTATATCTGGATCTTGTTTGATGCGAGACGGTTATTCATTTAAATCAGAGAATAATGGTTGTTCTATTTATATGAGTAATATCTTTTATGGTCATGCACCCTTGAAGAGTGGTCTATTCTTATTGAATCTCGATAGTAGTAACACACATATTCATAATGTTGAAACCAAAAGATGCAGAGTTGATAATGATAGTGCAACTTATTTGTGGCACTGCCGTTTAGGTCATATCGGTGTAAAGCGCATGAAGAAACTCCATATTGATGGACTTTTGGAACCACTTGATTATGAATCACTTGGTACTTGCGAACCGTGCCTCATGGGCAAGATGACTAAAACACCGTTCTCCAGTACTATGGAGAGAGCAACAGATTTGTTGGAAATCATACATACAGATGTATGTGGTCCGATGAATATTGAGGCTCGTGGCGGATATCGTTATTTTCTCACCTTCACAGATGACTTAAGCAGATATGGGTATATCTACTTAATGAAACATAAGTCTGAGACATTTGAAAAGTTCAAAGAATTTCATAGTGAAGTTGAAAATCATCGTAACAAGAAAATAAAGTTTCTACGATCTGATCGTGGAGGAGAATATTTGAGTTACGAGTTTGGTGTACATTTGAAACAATGCGGAATAGTTTCGCAACTCACGCCACCCGGAACACCACAGCGTAATGGTGTGTCCGAACGTCGTAATCGTACTTTACTAGATATGGTGCGATCTATGATGTCTCTTACTGACTTACCGCTATCATTTTGGGGTTATGCTTTGGAGACGGCCGCATTCACGTTAAATAGGGGACCATCAAAATCCGTTGAGACGACGCCTTATGAACTATGGTTTGGCAAGAAACCAAAGTTGTCATTTCTGAAAGTTTGGGGCTGCGATGCTTATGTGAAAAAGCTTCAACCTGATAAGCTCGAACCCAAATTGGAGAAATGTGTCTTCATAGGATATCCAAAGGAGACTATTGGATACACCTTCTATCACAGATCCGAAGGCAAGACTTTTGTTGCTAAGTTCGGAAACTTTCTAGAGAAGGAGTTTCTCTCGAAAGAAGTGAGTGGGAGGAAAGTACAACTTGACGAGGTAACTGTACCTGCTCCCTTATTGGAAAGTAGTGCATCACAAAAAACAGTTTCTGTGACACCTACACCAATTAGTGAGGAAGCTAATGATAATGATCATGAAACTTCAGAACAAGATACTACTGAACCGCGTAGATCAACCAGAGTGAGATCCGCACCAGAGTGGTACGGTAATCCTGTTCTGGAAGTCATGCTACTAGATCATGATGAACCTACGAACTATGAAGAAGCGATGGTGAGCCCAGATTCCGCAAAATGGCTTGAAGCCATGAAATCTGAGATGGGATCCATGTATGAGAACAAAGTGTGGACTTTGGTTGACTTGCCCAATGATCGGCAAGCAATTGAGAATAAATGGATCTTCAAGAAGAAGACTGACGCCGACGGTAATATTACTATCTACAAAGCTCGACTTGTCGCAAAAGGGTTTCGACAAGTTCAAGGGATTGACTACGATGAGACCTTCTCACCCGTAGCGATGCTTAAGTCTGTCCGAATCATGTTAGCAATTGCCGCATTTTATGATTATGAAATTTGGCAGATGGATGTCAAAACTGCATTCCTGAATGGATTTCTGGAAGAAGAGTTGTATATGATGCAACCAGAGGGTTTTGTCGATCCAAAGGGAGCTAACAAAGTGTGCAAGCTCCAGCGATCCATTTATGGACTGGTGCAAGCCTCTCGGAGTTGGAATAAACGCTTTGATAGTGTGATCAAAGCATTTGGTTTTATACAGACTTTTGGAGAAGCCTGTATTTACAAGAAAGTGAGTGGGAGCTCTATAGCATTTCTGATATTATATGTGGATGACATATTACTGATCGAAAATGATATAGAATTTCTGGATAGCATAAAGGGATACTTGAATAAAAGTTTTTCAATGAAAGACCTCGGTGAAGCTGCTTACATATTAGGCATAAAGATCTATAGAGATAGATCAAGACGCTTAATTGGACTTTCACAAAGCACATACCTTGACAAGATTTTGAAGAAGTTCAAAATGGATCAAGCAAAGAAAGGGTTCTTGCCTGTGTTACAAGGTGTGAAGTTGAGTCGGACTCAATGCCCGACCACTGCAGAAGATAGAGAGAAGATGAAAGATGTTCCCTATGCTTCAGCCATAGGCTCTATCATGTATGCAATGCTGTGTACCAGACCTGATGTGTGCCTTGCTATAAGTCTAGCAGGGAGGTACCAAAGTAATCCAGGAGTGGATCACTGGACAGCGGTCAAGAACATCCTGAAGTACCTGAAAAGGACTAAGGATATGTTTCTCGTATATGGAGGTGACAAAGAGCTCATCATAAATGGTTACGTTGATGCAAGCTTTGACACTGATCCAGACGATTCTAAATCGCAAACCGGATACGTATTTACATTAAACGGTGGAGCTGTCAGTTGGTGCAGTTCTAAACAAAGCGTCGTGGCGGGATCTACGTGTGAAGCGGAATACATAGCTGCTTCGGAAGCAGCAAATGAAGGAGTCTGGATGAAGGAGTTCATATCCGATCTAGGTGTCGTACCTAGTGCATCGGGTCCAATGAAAATCTTTTGTGACAATACTGGTGCAATTGCCTTGGCGAAGGAATCCAGATTTCACAAGAGAACCAAGCACATCAAGAGACGCTTCAATTCCATCCGGGATCTAGTCCAGGTGGGAGACCTAGAGATTTGCAAGATACATACGGATCTGAATGTTGCAGACCCGTTGACTAAGCCTCTTCCACGAGCAAAACATGATCAGCACCAAGGCTCCATGGGTGTTAGAATCATAACTGTGTAATCTAGATTATTGACTCTAGTGCAAGTGGGAGACTGAAGGAAATATGCCCTAGAGGCAATAATAAAGTTATTATTTATTTCCTTATATATCATGATAAAAGTTTATTATTCATGCTAGAATTGTATTAAACCGGAAACATGATACATGTGTGAATACATAGACAAACAGAGTGTCACTAGTATGCCTCTACTAGACTAGCTTGTTAATCAAAGATGGTTATGTTTCCTAACCATGGACAAAGAGTTTTCATTTGATTAACAGGATCACATCATTAGTTGAATGATCTGATTGACATGACCCATTCCATTAGCTTAGCACCCGATCGTTTAGTATGTTGCTATTGCTTTCTTCATGACTTATACATGTTCCTATGACTATGAGATTATGCAACTCCCGTTTGCCAGAGGAACACTTTATGTGCTACCAAACGTCACAACGTAACTGGGTGATTATAAAGGAGCTCTACAGGTGTCTCCAAAGGTACATGTTGGGTTGGCATATTTTGAGATTAGGATTTGTCACTCCGATTGTCGGAGAGGTATATCTGGGCCCTCTCGGTAATGCACATCACTTAAGCCTTGCAAGCATTGCAAATAATGAATTAGTTGCGGGATGATGTATTACAGAACGAGTAAAGAGACTTGCCAGTAACGAGATTGAACTAGGTATGGGATACCGACGATCGAATCTCGGGCAAGTAACATACCGATGACAAAGGGAACAACGTATGTTGTTATGCGGTCTGACCGATAAAAGATCTTTGTAGAATATGTAGGAGCCAATATGAGCATCCAGGTTCCGCTATTGGTTATTGACCGGAGACGTGTCTCGGTCATGTCTACATTGTTCTCGAACCCGTAGGGTCCGCACGCTTAAGGTTACGATGACAGTTATATTATGAGTTTATACATTTTGATGTACTGAAGGTTGTTCGGAGTCCCGGATGTGATCACGGACATGACGAGAAGTCTCGAAATGGTCGAGACATAAAGATTGATATATTGGAAGCCTATGTTTGGATATCGGAAGTGTTTCGGGTGAAATCGGGATTTTACCGGAGTACCAGGAGGTTACCGGAACCCCCCGGGAGCTATATGGGCCTAAGTGGGCCTTAGTGGAAAAGAGAAGGGGCAGCCCAAGATGGGTGTCGCGCCCCTCCCCTCCCTTGGTCCGAATAGGACAAGGAGAGGGGGCCGGCCCCCCTCTCTCTTTTTCCCCCTCCGCGAATCCTATTCCAACTAGGATTGGGGGGGAATCCTACTCCCAGAGGGAGTAGGACTCCTCCTGGCGCGCCTCTCCTAGGCCGGCCGCACCCCCCCCCCTTGAGCCTTTATATACGGAGGCAGGGGCACCCCAGAGAAACACAAGTTGATCCACGTGATCATATTCTTAGCCGTGTGCGGTGCCCCCTTCCACCATAGTCCTCGATAATATTGTAGCGGTGCTTAGGCGAAGCCCTGCTGCAGTAGTTCATCAAGATCGTCACCACGCCGTCGTGCTGATGGAACTCTTCCCCGACACTTTGCTGGATCGGAGTCCGGGGATCGTCATCGAGCTGAACGTGTGCTAGAACTCGGAGGTGCCGTAGTTTCGGTGCTTGATCGGTCGGGCCGTGGAGACGTACGACTACATCAACCAAACGCTTCCGTTGTCGATCTACAAGGGTACGTAGATCATACTCTCCCCTCTCGTTGCTATGCATCACCATGATCTTGCGTGAGCGTAGGATTTTTTTTGAAATTACTACGAAACCCAACAGCAATCATGCACTCCGATGCACACGCGCCATAGAGCCTGTCACCCCTAGGTTCAACCACTGGTTGGCATGTCCGATCACTTTTGATCGTCGGGATCACGTTACAAATATCCGGCGTGAAGGACTGATGGCCTTGGTGCTAGACCCAATAGTAAATGGGTACCATTTCACACGGGTCCTCATGGACGGCGACAGTGACCTAAATTTGATATATCAGGACACAGTACGCAAAATGGGGATAGACCCGACACAAATAAGCCACAGTAATAGTACCTTCAAGGGAGTAATACCAGGCCAAGAGGCCCGCTGTACGGGCTCTCTACCACTAGAGGTGGTATTCGGTTCTCCCGATAACTTCCGAAGCGAAATGTTAACTTTTCACATCGCTCCATTCCGAAGTGATTATCAAGCACTACTCGGAAGGGCGGCTTTCGCTCGCTTTAACGCAGTACCGCATTATGCTTTTCTCAAGCTCAAGATGCCCGGTCCACGTGGCATCATCACAGTTAGCGGAAATACCGAACATTTTTTACGTACGGAAGAGGATGCGGCGGCTCTAGCAGCCGCAAACTAAGACGGCCTCACCAACCAGAAAAATGGCAGGTCGTCAAGACCACGGACACGGTTAGACGAATCCGGCGTTCCATCATATCTACATGAGATTGGTTTTCAAACCCTCATAAAATGACACCAGGGGCTTCCTGCTTGTAATTAGGGCCAGGCCGGCTCAACTTGGTTTCTCTTGAATTTCGATAGTTCATTGATAATAACCAACTCTTCTCTTTTTTGGCATGGCAACCTTCACCTAAGTTCTTTCCTTTTGCAGATTACAATCGTGCTGCACCCGTCCAGGACACGGCACAACGGAGACACAGGTGCAGACGTGCAGTAGGGACCCGCCCAAAGGTTTCTTTTTAGATTAAGACCCTACGTAAACCTTTTTTACTGTCTCTTGTTGCTCACATCCTCCGGATACTCCACACAACCGAGAAGGATGCTGGCGTTATTGGCATGTGGCCATGTCAGGATTTTGCACGTACCTGGACACGTGGGGTTTCTTATTAAGGGCATTTTTTAGCCCGGTATATGTTATAAAGACCGAACACCTTAGGGAGTGTTCGGCGTCGCGAGTTTGGCCCTATATGCATCAGCTCCGAATCATATCTTTGGTAAAATGTTGGGTTTGCCCGGCTCCTACATTTTGGTACCTTACGTTCCGTTATGTTGGCTAAGGTAGCACTGGGAGAACTATTGCGATTGTGCCCTGGTTCATCCGGATGAGCACCTCAGTAGAGAAAGCCGAAAACTGACTGCCATGATATAGCGAGAGACTGGTCAACACTCGATGACTCATCGAAATCTTCGGGATTCCTCCGCATTAACGAAGGGTCGTTTCCCGGTCACGTACGTACGCGCCTCGTATTCGGACGAGCGCAGAAGTACCAGGGGCTACATAGTAGTAGCCCCACTGTCAAACTCCTATGGCTAAGTGAAAGTGTTAAAGCAATATAGTCTGATTGCCTAGTTCACTACGCTATCACCTCCTTAACGGACCAAGACGATGGATCAAGTGTGAATATGCATCTTTTGCGAACACCCCCGCATTATATGTGTGGGGACGGAAGCCGACGACTGCAAACTTTCAGGTTATACACATATATACATAAACGGCCGCACAGGAGGCACCATAGTACTTTCATGCAAAAGTATAAATATAGCCTTGACAATTCAATAAAACATTGTTTTTACAATGGGAATACATATCACTTGAACATAACATTCTTCGAACACTGAGCCTCTATCGAACGAGCGCCTTCAAGAACTTCTTCAAAGTAGTGCTCGGCAGCCACTCGGCCAACCCTGTGTCGCAACAGTGGTGGCCTCCATCT